>NW_027361737.1:7442500-7530000 GCF_039654945.1 Dendrobates tinctorius | reverse complement strand
CTGTTTTCATGGATATTGTCACCTTATCACATATTGTTGATGTATGGAGTATAATGGGATGAGAGAGGGAGAGCTGATAAGGAGCGGAGGCGCCATATCGCAATACTACGGTGCCAACCTTTGCTGCAAGGTAGGGGAAGTGTGTTAGACTGCAACAGGGATAGTCCCATTGTCCTCTCCCCTCCCTGTAACTCTATTATATTTTTAAGTCCCCCCTTTTTATGGCAATATTAATAGAAAGTGTTGTAAATAGAAGAAGGGTCATTTTAGTAAAGGTTTTTTTTTGTATTGGTATGGCGCAAGACATAGCATTTACTTTGGTGGCCAAAAAGTTTAATTTTTGTCTCATTTGACATCACCACCTTCCTCCATACATTTGGTGAATTCTCCCACACGTATTTTGGCAAACTCAAAACAAGCTGTACACACAAAAATTGTAAGTAAAGGCTTTTTTCTGCCCACTCTTCCATAAAGGCCACCCCTATGGAGTGTACAGCTTATTGTGGTCATATGGACAGATACTCCAGTCTCTGCTTGGTAACTCTGCAGCTCCTTCATGGTTATACTTTCTCTCTGTGCTGCCTCTCTGGTTATTGCCCTCCTTGCCCAAGCTGAGCATTTAGGTGGGTGGCCCTCTCTTGGCAGGTTTGTTGTGTTACCATGTTCTTTCCATTTGATGATAATGGATTTGGTGGTGTTCTGGAGAATCATCAGAGACTGGGATATTATATTATTATTATTTTTTTATAACCCAACCCTAACTTGCACTTTTGAACAACCTTGTCCTTGACTTGTTTTGAGATCTCCCTGGTCCTCATGGTGCTGTTTGGTCAGTGGTGCCAGTTGCTTAATTGTGTTGCAGCCTCTGTGGCCTTTCAGAAAAGGTAAAGTGTATATACTGACAGATATGTTACTTAGATGGCACACAGGGGACTTCCTTTCACTAACCATGTGAATTAAGGTCCCGTTACATTTAGCGATGCACCAGCGGTCCCGACGATGATACGACCCAATCAGGATCGCTGGTGCATCGCTAAATGGTTGCTAGTGAGCTGCCAAACAATCAGTTCTCACCAGCGACATAGCGATGCTCGGCGGTCATTACTTACCTGTCACACGCAGTGATGATGACGACTTCCTCCTGCGTCCATGCGTCGCTCGTCTGCACCAGTGGGACGCCAGCGAGAAGAAAATGGCTCAGGACGTTCTCGCGTGATGAGCAAAATCCAGCGGGGGGCCGGTCGGAGGTAAGTGTCACATGTAGCGAGATCGCTAGCGATATAACTGTTGCGTCTCAAAATTTGTGACGCTTTAGCGATATCGCTAGCGATATCACTATGTGTAAAAGGCCCTTTAGGAAGGTAATTGCTTGCACCAGAAATGTTTAGGGAATTCATCACAACAGGGGTGAATACATATGCGCATGCAAATTTTTAGTTATTTGATCCCATACATTTAATTTATGTCTATATTTTTCTCACTTTACCAACTTAGACTACTTAGTGCTGAGTTATCACACAAAAATCAGATGACACAAATATGTAAACACAGATTGTAATGTAACAAAATAGGCAAAAAGCCAAGGGAGTGAATAATTTTGCAAGTCACTGTAGGCTGTG
The DNA here is from genome assembly GCF_039654945.1 of Dendrobates tinctorius. Taxonomy (NCBI): domain Eukaryota; kingdom Metazoa; phylum Chordata; class Amphibia; order Anura; family Dendrobatidae; genus Dendrobates; species Dendrobates tinctorius. The sequence continues at coordinate 7,528,381 of NW_027361737.1, read as the reverse complement.
GATATCCTCTCAATATATGAGATTTGAATATCCATTCTAAGAGCAGCAGAATTATTTTTTTTTATTTTCTTAGTTTAAGACTTTTTTTTATTTTTTTTTTCCAGAAAATGAAAAATTCCTTTAAAATTTGCATAACACTCTGAGGATTTTTACAAATATATTTCTCTTATCCTGTTCTGTTCTTGAAACTCAGCATGTTTTCTCCATCATTCACTTCTAAAGCCAAAGGCCCCCCATAATCATTAGATTAAAGTCGACTAAACTCACCAATTTCAAGGTGACTGGACAACCATCTAATGTACATGGTAGATGATGTCTGAATTCAAATGCTTAGGTTTTTTTGTCCTCTGCGGAGATAAATCCCCACCAGCAGCTCACTCCCCTCTCACCATTTATAACACATGAACACTTTGGAGAGCAGATAGAGGAGGCAAGAGAAAGAGGTGTCAAATGATCAAGGGTTTAGTGTGTAGCCACCAAAGGTGTATGCGCTCTTAACTCAGGTTTCCCCTTGCCTAAGATTAAAGCATTGTGGGTATTCAGATACACTAATTGTTATGTTCTCATTACAAATTTTTCAGGCAGCTAAAGTGTCCATTTTTTAAGCCAAAGATGCTTTGGTAAACTCTCCTTTATTCTCGAATTTTGGAAACCTCAGCACTTTTTCGAGGGTATTGACTACTAACATTTTTTGAGTGTCTTCCTAGCATTTTATTAACAGTATTACCCATATTTTTTTTTTTATTCCATTTTAGAATGAAGAAACTGCCACCAGTTATTCAAACAGAACAGCTGACAAAACCCTCAAAGAGTTGGGCGTCTTCTGGGAATCTTTTGAATCTTCCTATTGACTTGCATTATAAGTATGGAGCACATTTCACATGGAAGACATTTGAAGACTGGTTAGGTTACTTTTTTCAACCGCTTGGAGTTTTTGAAAGCCTGAAGTGGTTAGAAAACGCTCAAAAGACTGAACAAGTGAGTCGTTTCTACCTTGAAAATCCATATGAGCATCATTTTCAGTGATTTGGTATTGCTTTTTCAGGGGGATTCAGAGCAGATCCAGCTGAAAGAGGTTGTGTGCACACATCCTTCCAGTTTCAACTGAACGTTACTTTTCTTGTGCAGCTTGTACATAAACTACCGACACAAACAGCAGAATCTGAGTCTAGCCTTAGGTCTGAACAGCAGAGAGATAATACATGTATTATTCCGGTAATTCACGATGAATAAAAGCAAGGTATTGGCAAAGTTATGCAAATTTGGATGTAAATTTAAATAGTTTACAGCGAAGATAACCTTAGTGATATCTTTGTGAGGACACAATTATGCACTTTCTTTAAAGGGAATCCCATTTTTGGCCTATAAGCTGTGGCCACCACCACCAGGGACTTATCTACAGCATTCTGTAATGCTGTAGATAAGCCCCCGATGTAACCTGAAAGATAAGAAAAATGAGTTAGATTATACTCACCGGGGGGCGGTCCGGTCCGATGGGTGTTGCAGTCTAGTCCGGAGCCTCCCATCTTCTAGAGATGACGTCCTCCTTCTTACTTCTGCCAAGGCTCCTGCGCAGGCATACTTTCTCTGCCCTGTTGAGGGCAGAATAAAGTACTGCAGTGTGCAGGCCCCGAAGCTCTCGGACCTTTCCCGGCGCCTGCGCACTGCAGTACTTTACTCTGCCCTCAACAGGGCAGAGAAAGTACGCCTGCGCAGGAGCCTTGACAGAAATAAGAAGGGGGACGTCATCGCATGAAAACGGGAGGCGCCAGACCGAACGGCGACACCCACCGCAACTGACCCCGCAACCCCGGTGAGTATAATCTAACTTGTTTTTCTTATCTTTCAGGTTACATCGGGCTTATATACAGCATTACAGAATGCTGTAGATAAGCCCCTGATGGTGGTGGCCGCATCTTATAGGGCGAAAATGGGTGACAGATTCCCTTTAAATTGGTCTCATGTAAAACGTAAAAACAATACAATTTTATGTCTTTGTAGAAAATGGCAATAACACAATGAACTTTCAATATAAACGTAAAAAAAATCCATGAACTTCCATCACAACAGGTTCTTAACAACCCCTTGTTTTCATGCAAGAAACACTTAAGCTTTTAACCCTTCACCTTTGAAACAATTGCTAACACTTTTACTAAATATCCCACCTTTAGCTATGAGCAATAGTTACCGGGCTTTTGTCATGCAAATTCAGACATTTTGTTAGGAACATTATTCGCTGGGATAATATTCTGTACAGAAAATTCAATTATTCCTGGCCTTTTGTGTTTTCTACAAATCTGCTCTTTTCTCCAACAAATCACACTGAGTTTTTTCTCAGTGATTTAATTTGATATTATTTGCAGATGGCGCATTTTGGCTGTGGTCGGAGCCATAATGAGATTCAAGTCAAACATTTAATGGGTAGCATAAATATTTGGATATTGCCTTGTGGATTAATCATGCATGACCACAAACTCAAGTGGGCTTACTAGTTTATTTATTTATATTGCCAATTAAACATTCGTTGACTATTAAGGATTTCAGTGGTAATTGATATGCTTTCGGTAATTTTTTTATTTTCTCGCTTTGTCTATTATTTTTTATATATTCGGCTAGTTTCAAAATAATCTAGGAGACCATAATGGGGGTTCACTAAAACTACAGCTAAGGAAACATGGAGGAGTTGACTAAAGCAACCAATCGGATTGCTTCTCTTATTTTCAAAATGTCCTCCTAAAATGGAATCTGGAATCCTATTGGTTTTTATGGACAGCTGATCCACATTTTCTTTTGCACAAGTTTTGATAAATCTTCTTGCTGCGTAATAACATTTTGGACAGCATATCCGTTCTATTTAAAACAGCAATGAATGAAAGTGCCTTTATACATATGAGTGATAAGTAGAGCCTTCACTGGCTGCCATTCCCTCAGCGTATCGAGTTCAAATTACTAATACTGACCTACAAAGCCATCCATAACCTGTCTCCTCCATATGTCTCTGAACTAATCTCCCGACACCTTCCCTCACGTAATCTCCAGTCCTCCCAAGACCTCCTTCTCTCCTCCTCACTTATTCACTCCTCATCCAACTGCCTCCAAGAGTTCTCTCGAATATCCCCCATCCTCTGGAATTCTTTGCCCCAACATCTCCGACTTTCAACCACATTCGGATCCTTCAGATGGAACCTGAAAACCCACCTCTTCAAGAAAGCTTACAGCCTGCAATGACCCCGCTACCTCCTCACCACTACCGGAGATATCGCCTCAACCAACACGGGAACTGCTGCAACCCCCCCAACCTACTGTTTCCTTCCCCACCATCCTGTAGAATGTAAGCCCGAAAGGGCAGAGTCCTTTCTCCCCTCTGTATCAGTCTGTCATTGTTGGTTTGTTTACTGTAAGTAATATCTGTAATTTGTATGTAACCCCTTCTCATGTACAGCACAATGGAATCAATGGTGCTATATAAATAATAATAATTATTCTGTAAAGGGGTATTCACTTCTTTGACATATATGGCAGGTCTACAAGGGTCTGATACAGATTGCCGCATCCATCTTGAGAAGTGGGCTCATCTCGCAAACTGTTGTGAATGTTGTTGGCAATTAAAAAGGCATAACCTGCTGAAATATGTAGGCCAGTTAATGGGCTTCTGTATTTTTTGATACGTTATTTTAACTATGATGGAATAAACAAAAGAAGTTGTCCAGGTTCGACACAAAAGCCTGCAGTTATTCTGTGACTGCAGTCTCGTGGATCTTCACAGCAATGTCTGGATTCTCAGGTGTCGATGCCGGGAGCGGGAAGTCACCTGATTGTATGCAATATGCATGCACATTCCAACTAGACGTATGTAGACTTGCTCAATACAAGTGAATTGAGTGAAGTCACGCATATTTAGTTCGAATGTTGCCGGGAATATTCATATAACATGCTTGTGGTCACAAGCATCATGACAGTGCGTGGTGTGAGGATTTACAAGTCTGCAGTAACAAAGTAACTGCAGTCTATCATGTGAAACCTGGACAACCCCTTTAAATCTTATGGGATTATCGCTGCATTACTGGACCCTTTAGAGGTTTGGTCATGAATGAGAAGGATTAATTCCACACATGGATGTCTTTATTCACTTCTATGGGACTCCTGAAATTATCTGATCATGCTATATCCTGTCCATCTACCAGGATGGGAATACAAATTAAATTCACAGATCATTAATGAAAAAAAAAACGATTGAGTTATTAATTTGCTTGAACTAATATAATGGTTTGATGTTACTTGTTGACAACACTAACCTATCAGGTCACTGTTTCTCATCTCACACAAAGGTTGGATATACACTTGATGTTTTTTCTCCTTTTTTTCTTTGCAGTATTTTATGGACAAATATGCACGCTATTGAAAATTGTCAGTATGTTATTCTCATATTGCTTTTTTCATCCAAATTTGAAGAATATTTTTTGTGCAGAAGAAAAAGGCAACTTTTGTTGCTTGCTAAAAATGCAGTCCTCAGATATTTGCTGGGAGAGAAGAGTTTGTGAGTTAACACTTATATCTCTAGATTTGTTCTTTTTGACTTTTTTTGCAATTTTTTAAATGCAGCAGCCTCTGAGTTTAGTGTTTTTGACCTAGCTTTCTATGCGTAGACGTGATGCAAGGGTTTTTTAGCTGTTTTTATGGCATATTGCTGGATTCAGGTGGTCTGTCACTGTTCACAAATTGCCGACATGATTGCCTCCGTGTACAGCTCCGTGTGCTCACCCGCACCACAGATGGGTGTAGGAGATGCCTGGTTTTGTATGCACATTTTTTTTTTGAAAACCAGACCAGAATTGTGCTTACTGCAATTTTTGCCAGGTAAATCCAGAAAAGCGCATTATCTCTAATTATCCAATGATTGATCTACAGGTCTTTGAATGAGAAAAACAAAATGTTCATTTGAACTAGCACTAAAGCATGAGCAAAAAAAGCATATGGTGAGCATTACTAGTCAGATTCACAGTAGCTGAAAACTGGAATTGTTACATATTGGCATAAGGATCCGCAAACCTATTAGCTCCAAGTTCAATGGAGCTAATCCCTGGCATTTCAGCACGGAATCCATGTCACTTGTGGACACGCTGCAAATTCTTCCACATAAAACATCCCATGCATTGCCAACGGAATGGATGTGTAATTTATGCGGATTTATTGTAGGTGTCAAAAATCCACAAAATGTGAACGTGATCTAACAAAAAGAATGGAAATTATAGAGCAATTTTAATTTCTACTAAACCTATAAGTTTTAGCTGCAAACCAATGGGCAATTGCTTCAAAATGCAAATTAAATCAATAATCTTTATTACTCGCAACACTAAATATACATAATAAAAAACAGTATAAAAATCGTTGATGATTACATCTAAAAACCGTGCTGATGATAAAATAAGGTATACATGTTTTACTAAAAAGGCACTTACATCTTGTGATGAGGAGAAGGATTGGATGCTGTGTGACTCTGGTGCCCGAAAACGCTATTCACTCAGTGTGCCCCCTGACGAAGCTAGGGTGAAACGCTCTTTGGGACATCAGGGCCATACAGCCACTTATCCTTGTCCTCATCACAAGATGCAAGTACCTTTTTAGTATAACTTATATACCTTATTTTGGAGTACTTAAATGGACAGATACTACAGGTACTGGGAAGCATACTATACAACTTATAAACCCAATTACACACTTGCCTATGTGGTATAATATTTTGGTTACTTTTCAGTTTACTTGGTTTTGTGTTAATTTTTTTATTAAAGTAGATAAAATAAATAGTAAGTATTATGAGACTTTATTGCACGTTTTTTTTTCTCTTTGTTGTTTTCTAGCCTATCTGGATGATATAGTAGTTTACTGTCAGGTAGCCCTTGGTGACATTACGTTTTCTACATGACATATATTGATTGGTCCTGGCACTAAATTGTACATGACTGCAATGTCATTTCTTTACTTATTGCAGATTTGTGTTTTGTTCATCTCTTTCTTTAACCATATAACAATGCTATATTCTTCCAGATGCATAATTTCCATTTTTTTGTATCTTCGGGTTTTTTTTGTAGATGTAAGAATCCACAATTTTTATACTGTTTTTATGCTGTATATTTAATGTTGAGCTTAAGAAAAGTTATTGATTTAATTTGCGTGCAGTCATTTCGGTAAGTTTTGTCTAATCAATTAATTTGAATAATTTAGAATATAAGTCAAATTTAAGGTTACTATTTTTTTGTGTACAAATACAAAATAGACATAACATACAATTGCGTGTCAAAGTCTTTGTCAAACACGCTTGATTTTTTTTACACATTTTTATTTGCTTAAACGGAACCTGTCACTTGAAACAACGCTATTAACCTGCAGAAATTAGGTTAATCAGCAGATTAATGGCATTCTGAACCTGGCCAGCGCCTGCACTTAGAGCCCCACTGCTGGGAGAAAATTAACTTTATTCTCCCAGTAGCATTTCGTTTTCAATCACGGGGGGTACCGGTGTGGATTCAGTCACCGCTCTGAATACAGAGAGCAGTGGCTATAACTGTGCCCCCAACCCTGACTGACAGTCAGATCAGCACTTAAAAATGCAATTGTCCTTTTTTTTCATGTGGTTATTTCAAGCTCCCCGTAAAAGCCTTTACAGTAAAATTAGCAGAAAATAACTCTCAGTTGAACAGTATTTTTAGACACACAGTGGGCATGAGGCTACAATAAATCACATCCAATTTACTTGGTCAGTTAAACACTGCAGATTATCTGCACAAAAAATGCAGCAGAAAAAAGCAGCATTTATGCTATGTGGGAACACGGCCTTATAGAGAGGCTTAAAAGGGTGAAATACTCTAATCAACAATATCAGAGCTCCAGTGAAACTGTGGAAAAAGCTTATAACGTGCAAACATCTGGCAAATGTCTACTAAATAAATCCCGTGACGTTCCAGCATGCAGATTTCATGGCAAATAAATTCTGTTTATTGAAGGTTACAGGTCAGTGAATTACAGCAGTACAGAGCCAATAGTGACGACATCTTTTCTGACGGCACTACCTGTAGTTTTAACCTTTGATATTTTAGCAGAACTAGGTCAAAACGAAGCCCAAAAAGAGAAGCATCATGCAGAAAATGCAGTTCCTCCCGATGTCCTTGTCCTTCATTAAGAAGGCCTTGAATAAACAGAGGAGCTGTCAGGGTTATTTGCCTTCAGCACTTTTGATCATAATAACACAACTTGTCACTTTAATTATTTTCCACTTCACTTGGTTCCCTTGTGTTAGCGCAGGTCCAGCCATTTAATTCACAAACCCTGCCTGCGGATATACCGTAACTGCTAAGCTAAAACATGGAAAAGCTTTCTGAAGCCTGCATGATGCCGTGACAAGGGGGTACGTCTACTTTCACACTGATCTATTGCCATTTTAAAGGTGCTATGTTATTTGTGCTAAGTGGTAGGTCCCTGGGTGAAAAAAACTCATCCTTTAGCAAAAATACAGAGAGAATAAAAAATCAGTTTCTACTTTATCCGACACCTGAGAATAAAACTATTCCATCAAGTCTCTTTCTATCAAGATTATTTATACAGCAAAGTTACCGGTTATAGATAGGTGTATATACTGTATAATATGTATATTTTTAGAAAATTGTGTATACATACTGTATATAATTAAATCTATTTATATATACACATGTCTGTAGAGATTATATATATATATATATATATATATATATATATATATATACACACCGAGCTGAAGCTCGATGTTGCCCAGCGACAGCCTTAAAACCTGAAAGATCTGGGGAGAAGATCTGTATAGCGGAGTGAGCCAAAAAGAACTACAGGAAACGTCTACCCTCTGTAATTGCAAGCAAATGTTACTTCCAAATTTTAATTTCTGCTTTTCTATTGCATCAAATACTTATTTCATGCAATAAAATGCAAATTAATTACGGTAATTATGTAAAAATTATGCAATGTGATTTTCTGTTTTGTGTTTTTTTTTTAGATTCTGTCTCTCACATTTAAAGTGCACCCAAAATAAAAATTACAGAACTCTTTATTTATCAGCAGTGAATCAAATACTTATTTTTCCCACTGTATATGCACTAAGAGCTGATTATTTCTGTCTTAAAATCTGCTTTATAGGGATTTACTGCCTTAAGCCCCCGTTACACACTGCGATATCGCTAGCAATATCGCTGTAAAGTCACCGTTTTTGTGACGTTATAGCGATATTGCTAGCGATATCGCTGTGTCTGATACTTACCTCCGACCGGCTCCCCCGCTGGTTATCGCTGATCGCGCGAGAACAGGCTGGACTGTTTCTCGTCGTCAGCTTCCTGCGGCGCTTCCTGTGGCGCCGATGAGCGACGCGTGGAGCCGGGCGGGAGGACGCAGGATCGCCGCGTCTGACAGGTAAGTAGCGATCCCCGTCCCCAGCGATGTCTCTGGTGAGATCTGCCTGTGTGGCAGCTCACTAGCGACCACCTAGTGATGCACCAGCAATCCTGACTGCGTCATATCGCTAGTCGGGATCGCTGGTGCATCGCTAGGTGTAACGGTACCCTTACATCCATTCTTTATCAGGCACAAGATTTCCACTATCCTTTCTCGGTCAAGTTTTCATGTTTTTTTGTAAGAGTAGTCTGGGTAATCATAACCGTGAAGTAGGAGATTTAGGTCTCATACTCACTTGCGAGAGACTTGCACGATTCTCGTGCAAGTCTCTTGCATGAAAACCGAGCACTGCCTCCGGCACTGGGACTGGAGCATGCGGCTACATAGAAATACATGTAGCCGCAAGCTCCGATAGAGTTGGGATTAGGGTTAGGGGTGTGATAGGGTTTTGATTAGGGTTGGGGTTAGGGGTGTGTTGGGGTTAGGGTTGGAGATAGAATTGAGGGGTTTCCACTGTTTAGGCACATTACGGGGTCTCCAAACACGACATGGCACCACCATTTATTCCAGCCAATTTTGCGTTCAAAAAGTCACAGTGCTCCCTCCATTTCGAGCTCCGACGTGTGCCCAAACAGTCATTTACCCCCACTTATGGGGTATCAGCGTACTCAGGAAAAATTGTGCAACAACTTTGGGGGTCCGTTTATTCTGTTACCCTTGGGAAAATAAAAAATAGTGGGCTAAAATTCATTTTTTGAGGAAAAAAAAATATTTTTTATTTTCACAGCTCTGCGTTATATACTTCTGTGAAGCACTTGGGGGTTCAAAGTGCTCACCTCACATCTAGATTAGTTATTTGGGTGGTCTAGTTTCCAAAATGGGGTCACTTGTGGGGGGTTTCCACTGTTTAGGTACATCAGGGGCTCTGCAAACGTAACATGATGCCCACAGACCATTCCATCAAGTCGGCATTTCAAAACATCACTACTTCCCTTCCGAGCCCCAACGTGTGTCCAAACAGCGCCCCCCCTATGGGGTACCAGCGTACTCAGGACAAGCTGGACAACAACTTTTGGGGTCCAATTTATCCTGTTACCCTTGTGAAAATAAGAAATAGTGGACTAAAAATCATTTTTTGAGGAAAAAATATAATTTTTATTTTCACGGCTCTGCGTTATAAACTTCTATGAAGCACTTGGGGGTTGAAAGTGCTCACCTCACATCTAGATTAGTTCCTTGGGTGGTCTAGATTCCAAAATGGGGTCACTTGTGGGGGGTTTCCACTGTTTAGGTACATCAGGGGCTCTGCAAACGTAACATCACGCCCGCAGACGATTCCATCAAGTCGGCATTTCAAAACATCACTACTTCCCTTCCGAGCCCCAACGTGTGCCCAAACAGTGGACCCCCAACTCAGGACAAGCTGGACAACAACTTTTAGGGTCCAATTTATCCTGTTACCATTGTGAAAATAAAAAATAGCAAGCTAAAAAAATCATTTTTTGAGGAAAAATAAATATTTTTATTTTCATGGCTCTGCGTTATAAGCTTCTATGAAGCACCTGGGGGTTCAAAGTGCTCACTATGCATCTAGATAAGTTGCTTAGGGGGTCTAGTTTCCAAAATGGGGATATTTGTGGGGGAGCCCCAAAGTTTACGCACACAGGGGCTCTGCAAACACGACATGGTGTCCGCTAACGATTGGAGCTAATTTTCCATTCAAAAAGTCAAATGACGCTCCTTCCCTTCTGAGCAGTGCCGTGCGCCCAAACAGTGGTTCTCCCCCACATATGGGGTACCAGCTTACTCAGGACAAACTGGACAACAACTTTTGGGGTCCAATTTATCCTGTTACCCTTGGGAAAATAAAAATAGCGGGCCAAAAAAAATCATTTTTGAGCAAAAAAAATGAATTTTTATTTTCACTGCTCTGCGTTATAAACTTCTGTGAAGCACTTGGGGGTTGAAAGTGCTCACCACACATCTAGATAAGTTCCTTCGGGGCACACAGGGGCTCTCCAAACGCGACATGGTGCCCGCTAACGATTGGAGCTAATTTTCCAATCAGTCAAATGGCGCTCCTTCCCTTCCGGGCCCTGCCGTGCGCCCAAACAGTGGTTTATGACCACATATGAGGTATCGATGTACTCAGGAGAAATTTCCCAACAAATGTTAGGATCCATTTAATCCTGTTACCCATGTGAAAATGAAAAAACTAATGCTAAATGAAAATTTTTGTTGGAAAAATTAAAATGTCCATTTTTTCCTTCCACGTTGCTTTAGTTCCTGTGAAGCATCTGAACGGTTAATAATCTACTTGAATGTAGTTTTGAGTAGCTTGAGGGGTGCGGTTTTTAGAATGGTGTCACTTTTGGGTATTTTCTGCCATATAGACCCCTCAAAGTGACTTTAAATATGAGGTGGTCCCTAAAAAAAATGGCTTTGTAAATTTTGTTGTAAAAATGAGAAATCGCTGGTCAACTTTTGACCCTTATAACTTTCTAACAAAAAAAAAATTTGTTTCCAAAATTGTGCTGATGTAAAGTAGACATGTGGGAAATGTTATTTATTAACTATTTTGTGTCACATAGCTCTCTGGTTTAACAGAATAAAAATTGCAAAATTTTCACCAAATTTCCATTTTTTTCACAAATAACCGCAAAAATTATCAACCTAAATTTACCACTAACATGAAGCCCAATATGTCACGAAAAAACATTTTCGGAATTGCTAGGATGCGTTGAAGCGTTCCTGAGTTATTACCTCATAAAGGGACATTGGTCAGAAATGCAAAAAATGGCCAGGTCATCAAGGTCAAAATAGGCTGGGTCATGAAGGGGTTAAAGTATATAAGTGAGTTGACTTAGAATTATTTTTTTTAAATTAGACAATCCCAGAATAATCATTGCTGCCTATAAATAAGCACAGTGACCCTTAGCTCAACAGCCTGACATATCATTGGGAGATTGTGGAATCTGGGTTAGGAGAGCTGTGGCTGGTCCATACTCCAGTTTCCTTACTTGGATGTTTATATGTCCAGATCGGTTTATTATTATTGTCTAAGAACAGACTTTAAATTTAAAAGGGAGCTTGTCATGTCAAATAATGCAATGAATATGAAGATATGAGGTTAATCTGCAGGTTAAAAGTGCTCTGACAGCATGCGGCACCGGCACTGAGAGTCCCAGTGTGTCACCAGAATAATTTTAGTCACCACTCTGTGGATAGAGAGCAGTGTCTGTAACCACATCCTCGGCAGTGACTGACAGCAGTCCCTAGGGCTGAACATGCTGTCAGAGCCAGGGACTTAGTTACAGCTGTTGCTCTCTGTAAGTTGAGAGGTGACTGAACCTGTGCCACCGCTAAGGAAATCCATAACTATAGAGGGGAATAAATTTAATTTCTTCCCAGCAACTGGGGTCTCAATCCTGGCATCGCACGGTGTCAGAACGTAATTAATCTGCAGATTAACCCTATATCTGCAAGTTAATAGCATCATTTTACATGACAGAATCCTATTAACATTAACCCTTTTCCTACATCAGGCGTAACAGTACATCAATGTCGGACTCCCTCCCTTTGATGTGGGCTCCGGCATGACAACCCGAGGTCTCATGGAGACGTCTATGATTGTCAGTGCCGGCATGCAAAAAATAAGACCTCACCCAACCCGAGATCACGAAAAATGAAGACAATATAGGTCTCTGAAAATGGGGCAATTTTTTTTTTTTCTTTACCAAAGTTTGGAATTTTTTTTCACCACTTAGATAAAAAAGAACCTAGACATGTTTGGTGTCTTTGAACTCATAATGACCTGGAAAATCATAGTGGTAGGTCAGTTTTGGCATTTAGTGAATGTAGCAAAAAAGCCAGACAAAAAACAAGTATAGGATTGCATTTTTTTACAATTTAACTGCACTTGGAATTTTTTTTCCTGTTTTCTAGTACATGACATGGTAAAACCAATGGTGTCGTTCAAAAGTACAACTCATCCCACAAAAAATAAGCCCTCACATGGCCATATTGACAGAAAATAAAAAAGTTATGGCTCTGGGAAGGAGGGGAGCAAAAAACAAAAATGCAAAACTGAAAAAAGCTCCGGGGGTTAAGGGGTTAATCAAGATAAAACTGATAATTGATGTGATTCTTGTGATATGAAGTTCTTTGGGATCAGAGTAGATCTGAGCTCACAAAACTCCATTCAAAGAGAGGTCCATTAGCTGTGACGAAGGTTTCAGAGTACCTAAGAAGGTCCAACAAGTAATAATAATAATATAATATATTTTATTTCTATATTTCGACATATTCCGCAGCACTTTACATTTCAGACGGGACTTTTACAGACGATAGACATTACAGCATAACAATAATCACATAGATCATAACAGATACCAAGAGGAACGAGGGCCCTGCTCGCAAGCTTACAGTCTATGAGGAAAAAAGGTAAACACGAAAGGTGGGTGGTAACAATGGCCCTGACTGCTTGGACCAGCCATAATGTTAAGTGTGTAACAGTATAGACACAGAGGGCTAATAGATGCATAAAGCATGTGGGAACATGATGCGGGAAACCTGGTTATGGTAAAACTTTTGACTGTGCCACACAGGGATAGTTAGGTTAATGTGTTGAGGCAGTAAGCCAGTCTGAATAAATGCACTTTCAGGGCACGCTTAAAATTGTAGGGATTGGGGGAATCGTATTGGCCTTGGAAGTGCATTCCAAAGAATTGGTGCAGCATGTGTATAGTCTTAGAGACAGGAGTGGGAGTTTCTGATTATTGAGGATGCTAACCTCAGGTCATCAGCAGAACGGAGGGCACGGGTAGGGTGGTAGACTGAAATGAGGGAGATGTAGGGTGGTGCTGAGCCATGGAGAGCTTTGTGAGTGAGGGTATTAAGTTTGTACTGGATTCTGGAGTGGATGGGTAGCCAGTGTAATGACTGGCACAAGGTAGAGGCATCTGTGTAACGATTGGCGAGGAATATCATCCTGGCTCATTCAAGACAGATTGGAGGGGGGAGAGTTTGGTAAGAGGGAGACCGATTAGAAGAGAGGTACAATAGTCTAGATGAGAATGAATACGAGAAACAGTAAGAGCTTTTGCAGAATGAAAAGTAAGAAAAGGTCGAATTCTAGAAATGTTTTTGAGGTGCAGATAATAAGAGTGAGCCAGAGATCGGATGTGGGGGGGCGAATGAAAGTTCGTAGTCAAGTATGACCCCAAGACAGCGGGCATGTTGCTGGGGAGTAATGGTGGAACCACACACAGAAATGGCAATGTCGGGTATAGGTACATTAGTAGAGGGAGGAAACACAAGAAGTTCAGTCTTTGACAGGTTGAGTTTCAGATATAGTGAGGACATGATGTAAGACACAGCATTTAGACAATTGCTGGTGTTTTCTAAAAAGGCAGGCGTGATATCAGGAGAAGTGTATAATTGGGTGTCATCAACATAGAGATGGTACTGGAAACCAAATCTACTGATTGTTTGACCAATAGGGGCAGTATACAAAGAGAAGAGAAGGGGACCTAGAACCGATCCTTGAGGAACCCCAACAGTAAGGGGAAGATGAGAGGAGGAGGAACCAGCAAAAGATACAGTAAAGTAGCGGTCAGAGAGATAGGAGGAAAACCAGAAGAGAACGGTGTCCTTGATGCCGATGGAGCGGAGCATGGTGAGGAGGAGTTGATGATCCACAGTGTCAAATGCTGCAGAGAGATCCAAGAGAAATAGCATGGAGGAGTGACCATTAGATTTACCTGTTAGTAGATTATTAGAGACTTTAGTGAGGGCAATTTCAGTAGAGTGCAAAGAGCGGAAACCAGATTGGAGAGGGTCGAGAAGCGCGTTATCAGAGAGATAGCGGATTAGACGGGAGTGGACCAGTTCCAGAAGTTTAGAGATGAAGGAAAGATTAGAGACAGGTCTATAGTTAGCAGCACAGTACCAAAACCTTCATCTAAAGAGGATTCAATTTTGAAATCGGTTTAACACCAGTACAGAGCTTGCTCAGGAATGGCAGCAGGCAGGTGTCAGTGCATCTGTATGCACAGTGAGGTGAAGGCTTTAGGAGGCTGGTCGGTTGTGAAGGAGGGCAGCAAAGCCATTTTTCTCCAAGAACATCAAGCAAGGACAGACAGACAGATAAATTTAATAGAATTTGACGCAAATGTGTTTTACATCAAATCGATTTTATCATCTCTAGTCGCAGGTCATTTCTTTCTGCTTATGTAATAGGCTAATCCAAAAACTCCTCCTTCTGTGTAAGAAATGTAATACCTATATCCCTATCTGACATGGAGCTAAACAAGCCCTTATTATAAAATGTAATGGTTAAAATTAAATTTTTCACCAATTAGACTGAATTGTGTAATGTGTATAATGCCAGAAATCACAGCTGAAATTGATATTGACTAGTATATCTTTAGTGAAAGGCGCATACTGTACTTGAACCCTCATCCATCACTATGGAAAATTCACTACACAAATTATGCAATTTTTAATGCTTCCTTTAATATCCCTGCATGAGGTTTGACTTTTGAAAGCACTCGTCACTATGCACATTAATTTGGGGTAATGAGTAATAGTAAATAACTGCATGATTGTAATCTTTAATATTTTTTTGTCCACAATTGTATTTGTTCAAAAATTCATTTTTAGACATCTTCAAATTACCATAAGCTGCGCTGTGACAAGAACACGATGAAGAACAAGGTCTTGTTGACTGTTCTCAACTGCCCTCTAGTGGTCAATGTGGAGAGAAAGTCACCAAACCCCAGAGTTACTACTAACACAGCGTATTTTGGAGCGAAACTCATACAGTAAATATTGTTTCAATGAAAAACCCACAAAGACATTATCTAAAATACTTGCCCAAAATAAATGCAGAAGCTCACGTAAAAAAAAACCAGTAGCATCTAATGAACATGAATGCATTATTTTTAGACAACTTCTGTATATTTGACCTACATTTGATTATTAGATAAAACATACCCAGTAAAATGCAGAAAAATATTAGACATTACAAGAAAATGTGATTTTGTACTCCATTATGATTACAGCAAATGAGTCAATTAATCATTAATAGCGTCATCATGACAATAGTAATTGTGGCACAGGTTGCATGGATACCTTAGTTATCGAGTAAAGAGCAGGATGCTATATTCAGACCACGGGTGTATAAAGTACGTGGTCAATATAGACGAGTATTAGCAGGTTTGGTCTGATTAATTTGCTATATGGCGCCATTTTATTTGGCAGCGCTATACACAGATTACTATCACTAACAGCATTCCATTCGGGATCTCCGATAAAAACTATGATAAATTCATAGGAAGCTACTAAACTAATATGTTATGGAATGTGAGTGGATGAGGATGTCTCATTTTGGATTTTAAGCTAAGATCCTTTTTCCAGAGAAATAATTACGGTATTCTGCTGACCGTCCATCTGTATCGAACCGGCGCAAGTCCTGTTTTAAGCTGATTGTAAACATTGTTGTTACCATGACACACATAGGACTCATCATCAAGGGCCATAAAGGTCATCATCTTGGACCCTAGTGAGAAGTCATCAACGTCAAAGTTATCTCCATTCTTTTCATGGTCCTTAGGGTCTTTTTAGAGGAGCCTACTTTCGGATTGGATGCTGTCAGTTTCCCAAAAGGACTGTATATTGATCAATGCAAGTGAATAGGGTAGTTCGTATTCACACGTATTGGTTCACATATAGAAATTGCACCACGCATTACTCTAATCCCATTTTTCGGATCTCACTCAGCCATTAAACTCGACGGGTGCATATATTATCGGATGGCATACAAAAACCATGCTTATGTGTTTGTTTTTAGCAAATCCATTGCAATTATAAACATAAGAAACTGTATTTGGCCTTGTCTAATTTATAAAGGGTACCTGTCACCAGGTTTGTCACCGGGTTTCAGCCCAGTCATACAGCATTCTAAGCCCGCAATCCAACCTGCAAGATTGGCTGGGCATCACTGATATTGGTCCGGTGGCTCCCTTCTTCTTGCGATGCCGTCCTCTCTTTTGCTTCATGCAGATGACGCTTCCTACGTCATCCACACAGTGTCACGCTCCGGCAGTAAAGGGTTGTTGTGCGTATGCGCCGAGACTCTTTGACCTTTCCTGGCGCATGCGCACTGCAGTGCTTTGCTCTGCTCTTAACCACTTATCACTGTCAGAGGACCCTGAAGCCTCAAAAAAATCCTTTCACCTCCAACCAGATAAATAACTTCACTGACTGAGGTGGAACAAATAATACATAACTTTTAATAAACTTGACAAAATAACAGATCCACCGTATTTTATAACAGCCTGACCTTCACTAACAATTGCTAGGTAATGGGCACTAGTAAAGTCTGATGTATAGCAAATACCTAAAAATCAGGAATCAATTTCTTACAGGTAACTCCAGTTAATGATTCAAAGCTGAGTCCCGAGGGTCAGAAAGTGCATCTTTGCTAATTGCACTTCACCCACAAACAATTGGCATTTATCTGTTATTATAACTTTTGTCCTTCTTCATGGACCAGATACATACCATGATTAAATCCCAAATCAAATATATGATCAAGGGATAAATACAAAAATTACAGTCTGCCCAAAGTGGTTAACTCCCAAAGTGTAATCTCAATTTCATAAAGAGAGGAGAGGGTTGCATAACATAACTATCCATCCCTCCTCTTAACCTGACTGGTGTTGTTAATTTTTAGACTGCTCATTTATAATTCCAAAACGGACAAAAAGCCAAGGGAGGAGAAAAAAAATTGGCAGAGGGGGAGAGGGTGTTTTTAATTCCTTTTAACTTCCCACCCATACACCCATTCACCCCAGCTTAGCAAGCACACGTAACCCCTTCCGGGAATTAGACCATTTTAATTTGAGTCAAAAGCATTGGGCTGTGATACTAAAGCCCCTAATGTCTGTGCCATCACCTCAATTATCCCCTTTCAAGGGTTTAGATCATTATAAAATGAATTATAAGCTCTGAGCTATGATACTAAAGCCTCCCCCCGCTTCTGCCCTCTTGCCTCAACGCGTTTCACCATTTCCAATATTTATGGGATCATCAGGAGGCTATTTAGTGTTTTCTGCGATACATGTGCATGATAAGGCCGCACTGGAGCATACCACTCACAGGCACGATAAGAGTCGCGTGTCGGCACGGACACCTGGTATTTAACAGCATCGCTCCGCCTTCCACTTCTGACATGCATGCACATCGACCAATCATGGGCTCCCTACCATGGAGCCAATCCAAGTCTACCACGTATGATGCACAGGCCTCTGCGTCAGCAGGAAGTCGGCTGTTGCTTGGATACAGATAATCAGAGTCGAGGAGGAAGTTAACCCTATAAGTTGCATTTGGCGCCATTTGCAGCATAAAAAATGCTGCGTCCCGATATAAAGCAGAGCTATTATGCCACAGTTTAAGGTGAGGGCTCTAAAACCGCACTCGGATTTACAGGCACACAATCCGGGCGCTCCTGATATTTAAGAACCACTCACCATATATATTTCACAGACTCATTAGTATCAATATAAAAATACCAAAAATAGCTGAGGTCACAACAGGAATACAGCCATCGTCCCATAACACAAAATAAACTCAGGGATTTTTTTTTCTCTGCTCTTTAACTGGGCAGAAAAAGTACGCCTGCGTAGGACTGCGATCCTGGGAGGACACTGTGCGTAATAATATAATAATAATCTCTTTATTTATATAGCGCTAACATATTCCGCAGCGCTTTACAGTTTGCACACATTATCATCACTGTCCCCGATGGGGCTCACAATCTAGATTCCCTATCAGTATGTCTTTGGAATGTGCAAGGAAACCAGAGAACCCGGAGGAAACCCACGCAAACATGGTGAGAACATACAAACTCCTTGGAGATGTTGCCCTTGGTGGGATTTGAGCCCAGGACCCTAGCGCTGCTAACCACTGAGCCACCGTGCTGCCCTGACATAGGGACTCATCATCCACGCAAAGCAAAAAGGAAGATGGCATCGCAAGAAGAAGGGAGGCACCGGACCAAGACACAACACCCCTCGGACCGGACCGCCCCACAGGGGTATAAAAAAAGGTCTTTTTCTTGTCTTGCAGGTCAGGTTGGGAATTTACATACAGCATACTAAATATTAGAATGCGTTATATGAGGGCTGAAAGGTAACTGGTCTTATCTCATATGGGACAAACCTGGTGACCAGTTCTCTTTAATGATGTAAAGGAAGAGATGCCATATGAATGTCAAAAATGGACGTGCAGTTGGCATATGAATGAAAAACATCCATTTTTACTGGTCAAAAATTGTCAATTTTTCATATGGCCATCTGAGCTCAGCCTTAATGGTCCATTATTGTGTCAGAACCTGAGTCAATTTATCAAGGATCCTTGAGTTCTCTGGGGTCTCTGAGCTGCCCTAGAGCGATACTGATATCAGACATGACAACTATACGTTTATACGAGGCATATAAGCGCGCATTATGTCCACTAGGTTGTCACAAACACATCCCAACGCAAGGTCAGGCCAGCTGCTAATATATGGAATATTTCTTACAATTTATACATTTAGCTGCATAGACAAAAGACCTCTTCCAGATGTGATCTGCTTCATTCTTGAATTGTTCCTCTCAGAGATTTTCCTGCACTAACGCTGTTGTGTGATATCGCAGGTTCTCTGATTCTCCGATACATTCTCCAGAACACGACATAGGAGGATGTGAAAGGTATCAACGCAAAAACCTGCACTGTTCTTACACCATTTCCCAAATGTAACCAGAAAATAGTTTTACCGGTATCAGTTTTTTATTTACTAAGGCAACAACAAATACACAAAAAGACAAATAACTAAACAAAAACTGTTTTACTTGTAAAGACATAATAGCAGCAAAGCAAGATCGGTATTCAAAATATTATACAAATAAATCAAAGTCCTCAGGTAACCTAATCTGAGAGCGGCTTGATGCAGAGACAGAGACCCTCATTCCAGTGATGTGTTACTTACGAGACCCGCTTTGCGTAGTTCTGATACTCTCTGGCTGATAAGACAGTGATTTTAGTCCTCCATATTCATGATTGACAGCTTTCTGCCTATGCACAGTGTACACACAAAGTTGCAAATCAGTGGTGTGAGCAGGGTAATACAAAGCTAAGTATTCAGAGAACTGGTAGATCTGCAGCAGACAAAACATTGATTTTAATCAAAAGAAGGTGATCTGACAATAGACTCAACCCTCGAAAGTGATCTATATGGGTCGCAGGTCAAAGAAAATTGAATAAAACGATTTCTCGATATCTATGTTTCCATGTCTGCTTCCAGAAAAATCCACCTTTCTTCATAATATGTGAAAGATCTGCTTAGGGCTATGTGCCAGACACTGATCTGTGTGAGAATCTAACTCCAGAGGTTATTTTAAATGTAAAGGCGAGATTACCAGTGTGAGACACGCAGATCAGGAGAGCAGTCTGTCAGTCATTACATGTCTCACACTGGTAATGCCCCTTTTAAGTTAAAATAAGTGTTGGAGGCAAATTCTCAGGGAAATTTATGTATGACCCTCAGATCGCAACAGATCTTTTACATAGTATGAAAAATATGGATTTCTCTGGAATAAGTCATCAGTTCACAGATATCAAGGTATCATTTTAGTAACCTCCCTATACCTACATGCCCTTATAGACGGCTTACCTTTAAAGCAACTCTTCACTTTGAGAAGGAAAAGTGACTATATATTTCTCTGTCTTATGTCCTATCCATCATTCTACCTAGTGTCATGAATTTGCCTCCTCCTGCCGCCTCCTCCTCTCACACCGGCTTCCCATTACTTCTGCTGCAGTATTATGGGGAGTACAGTGCTAAGTGTGAACCAGGCCTCACTGTCTGATCCTACAGTATAGGAAAGGCATGTGAGGCATAGGTCAGATTCGTCACTGCACACCCTGTAACACTAGTACGATCATCTTGGAAGCAGGACGAAAAGATTGCTAACCAAGGAAGCAGTGGGAGACAAACAGAAGGCACCATAGGGTGACTGGACATGACAAATGTAGTCACTGTTCAGTCCTAGGGTGAAGAACTGCTTTAAGTACAATTGTCTATGCTTCTATGCATTAAATGGACCATTAAGGAACTGGTGTACACATTTTTAGGCAAGAATGCCATTTTGCTGAACAAAAGATATTTTGGACTTAACACCCCACTGCAGTGGTTTTTTAGTTTATTTCAGCACTGCAGTGGTATGACTAATGTCTGTCCCTTGCCCCCAGTAATATGCTTAACAGCCGGCACCTTATTCTTTTCCTAGCACAGTTCCAATCCATTTCCGACATCTTGTGACCACATCTCCCGACTGACCAGAAACCTCAGCGAACGGTCACAAGCTCTCAATACAAGTCGTTCTGACTCTCATAGACTTATATTGTGAAGCGACCTCGGTCCACCCAGCAAATAACCATCCGGATAGTTGCATCCAGCAGAATATGACCGGAGCGGCGCTGAGAACAGCCACAGATAGCGGCAGATAAATATCCTTATTAAAGCTCCACACCGGCTATATATATACAGTATATCTGGTGTAGAGCTTTAATAAGTCTCATACAAAGGAGCGGCCTATTCCACAGCTCACATTCATAGTAGTTATTAAAAATTACTTCAATTATTTCTTCCGCCAGGCATTAAATGCATCACTTTGGCATCAATGCTCCGAATATTTACAGTAACCCAATTCTCCACACAAGTTTACAGTGTCATTTTCCAGGACTGGAACGAAGACAAATCTTTACTGCAAGCCGTTAAGAAGAAACATTGCTAGATTCCACCTGAGATATATCTCCATGCTGAACGAAGAATAACATTCGGAGGCCGGCTACACAAAATAATGAACCATCATCCATATTCTCAACAGTTTAAGGCTTAAACTCAACAAACACGGCAGCAGCCGACAGCATCAGATACTACAATCTGTGTGATGTACTGGAAAACAAAGGTATCAGATATAAGGAGTTATGGTGTACCAGTCATAGGCGGGTAGTGAAGGCAGCAGTTATATGGCTAGTATTCAAAACATTGTAGTCTGGGAATTTGTTATGGCCACTCAAACTGAAACAGACACGTGTTGAGGCTATGTTTGCGTTAAAGAGCTAGAAATGAGTTGGGATCTGGGGACCTGAAGGTGTCTCAGCTGAGCAGCTTCAATAGTTTCAATTGACCACATGTCAGTGAAGAGCTGTATATTATGTCCTTATCTCTTACCGATTTGTTCGCCTGGAATGTCAAACTATTGAAGCTGCACTGCTCGGACACCTTCAATTCACCAGGACTAAGGGTACTATACGCACCAGAAACGTGCAGGTGATACACGCTGATCAGTGCACTTATTCTGCTGTTATTATTGTCTGGAACTTTTCACATCATCTTGAGCTGGATCTCCTCTATATCCTTAGCAATTTGTTGTCTATGGCACTTGCCATGTTCTGGGATCCATAGGATGTCTTGCTGCATGCATGAGTTGTCTATATCCCCGCTTTGTGATCTCATAATGTGGTACACATCTTTTCTGGGTAATTAAAGAACTTGCTATTCTCTGCAAGTCTAGTTTTTGCTAAAAATAAATCGAAGCTGGTGAATTCCAATTTCAAAAGGTTCACACATCTCTACATATAATCTATTAACTCTTAGCTGTACTGGATAAAGCTTTTTTGGGGGAACACAATAAAATAATTACATTGGCTCCTTATAAAAATTAATTGGGATAGGTTTGAGTACCTTTTGGCCACTGGTGTCCATTTACCTTTCTTGTTTCTAGATCGACTTGTTTAAAAAAGTATTTACCTCCTACATGGACTAAAACTACCATTTAGTCTAGAAGGTAAAGGTGTCAAAACACACAATACATCAGACCTTGCTGTATATGGGTCTTCACACATGCAAACGTGAGTGAACAAATACTGGCCCATTTTCACCACTGAAAGAACCTACAATGGGCATGTAAGCATCAGAGCTGGAACATGGAGCAATGAGAGAAGGTAATCTGGTCTAAAGACTCACTTTTTTACATCAAGTTGCTACCGAGGAGTGTGTGTGTGTGTCATGTACCTGCAGAAGAGATGGTTCTAGGAAGAACTTTGAGAAGGAGGCAAGCGAGCAGAGACAATGTGATGTTCTGGGCAATGTTTTTCTAGGAGAGCTTGGGATCCTGCCTTTCATGTGGATGTCTCTTTGACATGGACCATCCATCAATACATTGTTACCGACCAAACACACTCCTTCATGGCAACAGTATTTATCAATGGCATTCGTGCCTTTCAGCAAAATAATGAGTCCTGCTGGACTGCAAACATTTATCAGGAATGGTTTAAGTAAGATAACAAAGAGTTCAAGGTATTGACTTGGCCCCCAAGATCTCCTAGATGTCAATTCTAGTCATCATCTGTGGGATGTACTGGAAGAACAAGTGCAATCACAACATAGGGGACTTTCAGTGGTTGGACATCATTAGAAACATGACTGCTTTACGGTCTACAGGTTGTGGTTGGTCTTACAGCTCATCACCTGTAGAGACACGTAGGATGCGGTTTATGAAAAAGCAGCTATATTCTTGTGCTGTAATTTTAGACAACCACTGTTAATGATCTGCTAATGTCTTGGTGCCAGATATTACAAGTCACCTTGAGAGCTGTCCGAGCTTTGATGGAACAAAGCTGTTGTGCGGGATCTGCACAGGCAGACGGCTAAATATACTGTATATATATAAATATACTGTATATATTTACAATAATATATACACATACATGTTCTGTATGTGTATTGGCATTTTCCATCCCAGCTACAGTAGTCACCATTATCGGAACAATCCCACTAGGCAGAATGAAGCAGTTTACGTCTACCAGACGTGTTTGTGATACGCGTTGACATGCGACAGTTACCATTCTCTCTGCATGTGTCATATCTTTCTGTTCAATTTTCGACAACCCCCGATATGTCCTGTGTTTTTCTCACGACGTGTTTCCCCATCACAGGCTGCATGATTAGAAACCTTGGACAGCTCTAGCTGTAACTATGCTACTGACTTTCCCGAGCATGATATGTCTACACAGCTCTATGCCAACCTAGGAGCGAGAAGAAAACAGGAGGACGGCACAACCAATTTACCATATGAGCCTTGATTCATCACAGCTTCCCATGGGACCTAATTATTATCACAGTGTTCACGTCTTCTCCTTCCTTGCTGCTTTAATAATTTGTTTACTTATAAAAGAGAAGAAATCAACATATGTCTTAGAGGACAGCCTCATTCAAAGCTGTAAAAATGGGGTTTATGAATGTCAGCCTTGGACGGCAATAAAGGACACGTGATACCATACGCTGAATGCAGAAAGCAGCCAACTGGCACATGGAAGCTAATTATATTCTGTTCTATAGACATAGGCACTAAAAAGCCTGCCGTCTGTATCTGTACTTTCCATAATCCACAGAAATCAGGCTACGTAACATGTATATAGCATTATGGGCTTACATAGTGGAGAAGGAACGGGAGTTGCGAACTAACAATTTGTTAGCAGTCGGCACGAGCAAGAAAGAGCGAAGATACAGAATTCCCTGGGAAAACAGAAAGAGAGCGGCACTGATTTACCATTGCCTTTATATGTTTTGGAATAGAAAGCTAACCACAAAATATTTATCAAACAGAAAAGCCTAAAATAAAAAACATACCATTATTATTATCATTATTTCGATAGTGAACAGTACAATAATAAGAATGCATTTTTTTATTATAATCATCATTCTACATTAATAATTTATGTGGTTTTGAAGATTCGATAACCTCAGTACAAATCTCAATATATATCTCTATGAAAGGCACATAGGTGATATTAAATTAAATAATGTGACCGGCACAAAAAAATATTAATTGACATCGGGTGGGTGGCTCGACTAATTTTATGTTAATTCTCTTAACTGTACTTTCAAGTAACTTTTCAGACTATGCCATCTTCTTTGTACATGAGGATTAACAACCTCTCGGGTCATTATATGTTTTATATCCTACATTTTCACCTGTTAAAGGGAATGTGTCCCCTGGTGTCTGCTATGTAATCTAAATGCACTGTAATGTAGGAGCAGAGACCCTGATTATCGGGATATGTCACTTACTAGTATGCGTTATTCTGTCTTAATACCATCAGTATATTATCAGCAGGAGATTATCGCTACAGGACAACCATCCTCCTACATCTGAGTCTAACCCCCTTCCCACCATTGATTAGCAGCTTTCGGTAACTATACAGTGTACACAGAAATCTGTGGTGTGGGCAGGCTATACACAGCTCAACAACTGAGCTCCACTATAACTGAACCGAGAAATCTGTGACTATCATAACTGCTTCACCCAGTAAACTAAATGATACATAGTTGGAATCAGGGTCTCTGCACCTACCTTATGCTGCTGTCATATTTCCTAGCAAAAACCTGCTGACATATTCCCTTTAATATGAAAACGACTTGATCTGGCGACAGGAGACTAACATCTATGATCTCTACCATACACACATAGACAGATGGATTTCTGCTCTTAATTCCTTTTTTTTCAAACACAGAGAGAAGCTGCAGTAGATTGTAAGAAATTATTTAACAGTGGTAAGCTGCCTTGACGTGAGATAACTTGTGGAAAGCTCAGCACAAGCTTTTTGTGTTTCCTCTGCCTGTTTCCTCTCCTCACTCCTTCTTTCTCCTCCCCTCTCCATATGGTATATTAGGCACATGACACTACAGAGAGCTGGCAGCTTGCCTGTACTATTGATTTATGCCAGGTTTGTAGAAAATACGGTTCCATTTTAAGTGACGCATCTTTTTTTACTGAAGTTGTGGGATGTGAGTCATAACCTTAGCTACATCTGTATATGTCACTACCCAGCAATGCGTTGTTCTGACATCTGAAGGTCTGACTTTTTGTTCAGAAGAAAGAACACAGAATATGTGATCCTGCCACTATATATATAGTTGATGACCAACTTATTATTTATTAGGTTTCTATAAACTTAATAAAAATATCTTTATGAGTCACGACGATAATCTTTACTACATCTGTATAAGCCTTTGTTCTTCCACTGTGTGGTTGTCACATTTGCAGGTAGGATTTCGTGTTTAGAGGAGCAATATACACGATGGATTCTTGGAAATATATATATATATATATATATATATATATATATATATATATATATATATAGTTGTAAAACCTATTGTGGTTTTTATGGACATTTTTTATGTAACTCAATCCAAAACCACTGTAAATTTTTCAATAATTTAGCCTTAAATTGGAGCTGTCAGTTTAATACGCTTCCCCAACACCAGAGAACATATGAGGGTCTGTCAACCTTCAAGGAAATTAGATTAGCGGCAGACATGTCTATGGTCAGCTTTACATCCATTATTCATTTCTCCCTTAGTAGCGATTTAATTATGACTATGTTCTATAGTATATAGTGGAAACCCCCATGCTGGATGATAAACAGTGCAGGGAATCAGCTCTTTAACATCTGCTTTGGTCTCACATTTGTTGTACCCAAAATATTATAAAATATTCTCAAAATGATTTACAGACTTTAAAGATCTTTAGAGGTGATATCTGCTTTGGGAATGGGTAACAGACTGTAATTGTGCTTTGCCGATGAGACACATAACGTAGGCTCAGATGTAAATATAGCATCTCACACTAGCTACATACTGTGGTCGTGTAAGGCGAATGAACCCAGCGGCCTTCCAACGTATATCATGTACGCGGGGCCATGACCCTGTCACTAATTACTCGCCTCCTGGCAATGGCAGCGCAGCCTCTGATTGGCTGGGGAATAGAGGAGAAGGAGCTGAATACAGGATTTCTTACAGTGTTAATCATTCCAGGACTGAGAGGAAGGTGTAATACAATATGTCAAAAAATACACAGGATTCTGCTTTAATTCTGAAAATCTAAGTATATTCAAGAACGCATTGTATACATTGGGATATCGGTGAAATTAGATTATCCATTTACATTTAGCAAAATCATTTAAAAAAAAGAACTCAACACTACCAAACAGATGTAGCAGTGCTGAAAGTACTATTAAGTCCACATTCTTCTCGACCTTTCTGCAGCTTTCGACACTGTTGACCACCGTCTCCTACTCCATAGGCTCCAGTCACTAGGCATTAAGGACACTGCTCTCTCCTGGTTCTCTTCCTATCTCTCTGACCACTCCTTCAGTGTTTTGTTCGCTGGCTCCACGTCATCTCCTCTTCCTCTTGCTGTCGGGGTACCTCAGGGCTCAGTCCTTGGCCTCCTTCTCTTCTCTCTCTACATGGCCCCAATTGGACAGACCATCAGCAGATTTGGCTTTCAGTACCATCTTTATGCTGATGATACACAACTATATATGTCATCCCCCGACCTTACCCCCGCTGTACTACAGAATGCCATTGACTGTCTGTCCGCAGTCTCCAACGTCATGTCAGCTCTCTATCTGAAACTTAACCTCTCAAAAACTGAACTTCTTCTGCTCCCGTCACCTACTAACCTCCCTAAATCTGACATTTCCCTTTCCGTGGGTGGCACCATAATAACACCCTGGCAGCAGGCACGCTGTCTGGGTGTTACGTTTGACACCAACCTCTCCTTCACATCCCATATACAATGTCTTGCCCGCTCTTGCCACCTACACCTAAAGAACATCTCCAGAATTCGCCCTTTTCTCACCATGGAAGCTACAAAAACCCTCACTGTAGCACTGATCCACTCACGCCTGGATTACTGCAACGCTCTATTAATTGGCCTCCCCGCTACTCGACTTTCCCCTCTCCAGTCCATACTTAATGCAGCAGCCAGGGTCATCTACCTGGCTAATCGGTACTCAGACACGTCCGCTCTTCGCCAGTCCTTACATTGGCTGCCCATTCACTATAGGGTCCAATTCAAAGTACTTGTTCTCACCCACAAAGCTCTCCACAGTGGAGCACCCCCCTACACCTCCTCCCTCATTTCTGTCTATCGGCCTAGCCGACCGCTGCGCTCTGCAAAAGACTTTCGACTAACCTCTGCACCTCCCACTCCCGACTCCAAGACTTTTCCCGCGCTGCGCCAATCCTCTGGAATGCTCTACCACAAGAAATTAGGACTATCCACACTTTGCAGTTTTAGGCGCTCTCTCAAAACACATCTATTCAGAGCAGCCTATCACGTTCACTAATCAGTCATTTTATGTGCAAGTGTGAGTATGTGGCCAATTCAATATCTCTGTCCCCCACCTTCTCAAGATGGCTGGACCATCATTGTAAATACACACCTGTACTTTGTATCTCCCCCACCTCTTTGTAGATTGTAAGCTCTCACGAGCAGGGTCATCTTATTTTACTTTAATTACTGTATTGTTAACGTTGTTACTTATGACTTGTGTTTTGAAACTGTTAAACTGTAAAGCGCTGCGGAATATGTTGGCACTATATAAATAAAGATTACAGTATATGGTCTGTGTGTCCGTTTTCGCCATCAGTGTCATCAGGGTTTGGTCCGGTACCATAAGTGTCAGTGTCATTAGGGTGTCCATTTTTACATCAGGGTCATCAGTGTCTCCATTTTTACCATTAGGGTGTCATCAGTGTTTGGTCCGGTACCATCAGTGTCATTAAGGTGTCCATATTTACCACCAGGGTCATCAGTGTCTCCATTTTTACTATCAGGGTGTTATCAGTGTTTGGTCCGTATACCCGTTTTTTATCATCAGGGTGTCAGTGTTTGGTCCATATACCCGTTTTTACCATCAGTGTCTCCATTTTTACCATAAGGTTGTTATCAGTGTTTGGTCCGTATACCCCTTTTTTATCATCAGGGTGTTATCAGTGTTTGGTCCGTATACCCGTTTTTTATCATCAGGGTGTTTGGTCCATATACCCATTTCTACCATCAGGGTGTCATCAGTGTTTGGTCCGTATACCCATTTTTCCATCAGTGTCAATGTCTCCATTTTTACCATCAGAGTGTTATCAGTGTTTGGTCCATACGGACCCAAAAAGTGGGTATACACCCACTTTTCCCATCAGTGTGTCCATTTTTCCTATCAGTGTGTCAGTTCTTCCCATCAGTGTGTCTTCATTGTTTTTCATGGTCCAAAATATAAATTAATTTTCATCCTAAATCCCTATCTATTTAGGGCCATGATCTAAACAATTTTGTAACTTACTTTAATTAGAAATGTCCTATCCTTCCCTAACTACACTACCTTCTTTTCTTTTTTTTCTCTTACTTCCTTTTTGATTATGCTTTGTTTAAGAATTCTAGTGCATGCTGAGTTACTCAGACAAAGGAGGAACACACACACCGACAGTGCGCTCTGTTGTTGGCTCGTTACTGCTGATCTGAGCTGGTGAGAGTGCACTGTCAATATGCAGATCAAACACAGCACATTACGCAGGGACTAGCCTAGTTCTGAAATGAAGGTCACTAATGACTGTTCATTTCAGGGAGTGACTGCTGAAGATTCTTTGTCTGAGTTCCCCAGCATGCACTGGGATTCTCAAACAAAGCATCATCAGCAAGGAAGTAGGGAAATAAAGAAAAGCTGTTAGTGTAATTAGGGACGAATAGGGAATTTTTAATTAAACTGTATTAGAAAAAAGTTAATATTATAGAAATAAATAGATAGGGAATTAACTCTTTAAGAAAATATGCCCCATGTTTCCTTGATGTTTTCTCACTAACTTATGCATTTATTTTTATTCAGTCTTCTCATATTTGTTGCTGTCTGACTGTGTGGGAAATAAAACAAGTCTGTGCATTCTGGTGAAGCAGTCTGCTG
Organism: Dendrobates tinctorius; assembly: GCF_039654945.1. NCBI lineage: Eukaryota > Metazoa > Chordata > Amphibia > Anura > Dendrobatidae > Dendrobates > Dendrobates tinctorius. The sequence continues at coordinate 7,499,116 of NW_027361737.1, read as the reverse complement.
TAAACTGGTGGGACTTTTACCGTAATTAACTCTTCAATACAAGCAATGGTGGTCGCTCATGCTCGTTGTCGAAAGAGGGATAAAAATACATCAGCCGTGACCTGCACATTCCACTGGGTAAAAGAACAAAACTAATATATATTCCATCAAAGAAGTTAAAAAAATCTTAGCTTTTGACATTTTTTACTCCAGTGTTTCATAAAAGCACCGATAACGGTTGTGCCAAATGAAAAATTCATCACGGCTACAGTACATTTGTACTTGTGACACACATACCGGATCTTACTGATACAAATATGCAATTCTGGGTTGAGTAAATACCATGATAGTTTCTTTATATAAAATATTTATCACCTTCCCTGGTTCCTAAGGTGGAAACCACCATAACTAGACATTGAAACTTTGCCTGCCTGTCACTTTTAATCTAATAGTTTATGCTGACATAACCATCTGGATTTTAATAATCTGTCCCAGATATGAGTTACTATTTCTTCTTCTGAAACTAGTAAGAGTGAAAAATGGTGTCATGCATCAAATCCCTTCTCCTCTGCTCCGTATTGACTTATTACGGCATGCAGATCCCACGATACCTTCCTTGACTGGCAAATGTCTAATGGCGCGCAATAGATCAATGGATTGATATGCAGAGTGTTCTGCAAAGGATTTATAGAGTATCCAATGCGGCACCGACACTATTCACATTGGTTTCTTGGTAGACGAATATTAAAAAAAAAATAGAAAAATATTCTTCACCTCCATTCACCTCTGTAGACAATTGATATACATTGTGAACAATTATGGAAATATCTATATGCTACGGGGGCGGGCGGCATCTTGGCTTCCAAAGCTCCATCGTTCCCCTCCCCACTATATTTGCCTCACTCTGCAGCAGCAGGATACAAGTTGAAGAGACGTTTACTGGGAAGAGTCCGCACTTATCTGGTGACAGCCCGTGGGCATTTCAATAACAGAGGCAGCACATCTACAAATAGGATAGGCTTTATAGTCCTCCCCGGGGTGCTGGATACGATGGCGTACACTGAGCCTCTGAGGCCCAGTCGGAAATATACCCAGTCTCATATTGTCAATTGCCTGAGGATATATAAAATAGATGTGCGCCAAACAGATATATATACTGTAGGGCTGATCTGCGAATCAGCAGCACAAACTACCACAAACGTGCTGACAAATATTAGCCATGATAGCAAAAAATAAAATATATGATGCTATGATGCTACACTGCAGCGCTATGGCTGCGCATGGATAAATATCACATCTAACATTCACAACTTACAAATTAAGGGTTGTTAAATCCATATATAGCCATGAACATTGCCGCCTCTGAAAGGGCTATACGAGATTAGAAAACGGAGATAATTTCATCCTAAAACAAAAATACAAATCTCTTAATATATTGCAGTCATCATATCATACAGCACTGTGTACTTACATTTCTTCACGTTGCCCTTCTTCTAAAGTTAATACTTCTGTTTTCCAATAGGTCTATGATGTCACATGATTGGAAAAATACTAGCTGACTCCTTCTAAGCTCTATGTAGAAACAGGAGGCCAATATTCCCTGTATGAGTCATGAATCACGGCAAAAGTCCCTGGCAGGGAAAGAAGGGAGCAACTGGGTCAGGAGGTGAAGAGGGAAAAGATTTCTGCAGGAACAAGACACTTCCTGTTTCTATATAGAGCAAAGAAAAGAGAAGAATTATCTGGGTAGAAAAGGAAATGGGCAATTGTAAGTACACAGTGATATATAATATGATGATTGTTATATATTAAGAGGATAAAAACTTTTGATCGTAGTGCTTCTTAAAAGGAGATGTCCACTACTAGGACAACCCCTTCTCAATCTGATTTTATTTTAATGGAGGCAAACAAACACTTATACTCACCTCCCATTCTGGAGCTGTTCCAGTGATGTTGGCTTCATGGGACTCACATGAAGTTTTTAAGTCACAAGATCCCTGCGTTCAATCAGCGCCGGCTTTACTGTCCCTGTGAATTGAACATCAACAGGCAGCCAGAGCTGTGACTACTCTCGGACTTTCTTGATTTTCGATTTCTTTGAAGGGGGGATAGTGAAGCCAGCGCTGACTGGGTGCTGGACTTGCGTGACATAAGAGCTTCATGCGAGCCCTGGGAGAGCAAGTGCCAACACCACTGGAATGGTGCCAGCATTGGAGGTGAGTGTAAAGGCCCCATCTCACATAGCGAGATCGCTAGTGAGATCGCTGATGCGCCACCGATTTTGTGACGCAACAGCGATCTCGCCTGCGATCTCGCTACATGTGACACATAGCGGCGACCGGCCCCCCTGCTGGATATCGCTGATCATGCTCGAATGTCCTGGGCCATTTTTTCATCGGCGGCGTTCCGCTGGCCAGCATGCATCACTGTGTTTGATGCCGACGATCGAACTCCTTGGCACCGCAGAACTCAGGGACGCAGGCTGGAATTGTTCAGAATAACTACTGTGTGACAACACACCAGCGATCCTTACCAGGTCGCATCTTTGTTGGGATAGCTGGTGCGTCGTTGAAGAGATCTGCCTGTTTGGCAGCTTACTAGCGTCCATGTAGCGACGCACCAGTGATCCCTACCAGGTCACATCGTTGTCGGGATCGCTGGTGCGTCGCTATGTGAAACGGGACCCTAAATGTTTTTGTTTTAATGGGGGCAAACATTTAGATTGAAGAGGGGTTGTCCTAGTAGCTAGGAGGATTCACAATTCTGCAGTCACACATAGTGACTGCAACTTTTCATTTTAGGACTGGACAATCTCTTTAAAATATCATAAATTAAACTATATTAAAATAATCTTGAAAAGAAAAACGTAAAACATTGAAGAAACAAGAAAAATATGGTAAATAAATATTGCACAGATGATAGATCATAAAATGTAATCTAATACTAGGGTTTGTGCACACTATGTCTTTTCAGGCAGATTTCCAACTGGGACCTAAATGGTAAAACTAGCATAACGCAGAGCAATGACTTGTGTGCACACGTTCAATCTGTAGTCACTTCTTTTTACAACTTTAAAAGCCACGATGAAATGCCTAAAAGCAATAGCAAGTGAAGAATGGACAGGCTATTTTTAATTTCATTATAAAAAAAATGCCAGAATGTTAGTGTCCGCAAAAGTTACTAAGACAACCGAGAAGACACTTCGGTAAAAACAATGCCGCCATTTTCCGGACGCTAAAAGGATTTCTTCACTTTAGACATTTATGACTTATACATGGGAAATCCTATTAATTTTTACATTGATGGAGCGTTCCACATTTGGGCTATCAGAGCTCCTCTACCAAGCCACTGTAGTTGGCAGCAAACACATAAAGATGACTAAATAATATAGAATAGGTTTCATTAAGGCCTCTTTCACACTTCCGTTTTTTACAATCAGTCACAATCCGCCAGGTTTTGAAAAAAAAACGGATCCTCAATTTTTTTTTGAGGATCCGTTTTTTTCCCATTGACTTGCATTAATGGCGGATTGAGACGGATTGCTGTCCGTTGCATCCGTTTTTTGTGAGGATCCGCCAAAAGTTGCTGTCCGTCACCATCCTCAAAAATTTCAAAACGGAGCTTGTAACGTTTTTTTCTCTGGCGGATCCTGCAAACACTGATTTAACCAGAATTTCTTTCTGGGTGCCGGACCAAAAAAAAAAAAAATATTCTCTCTCTCTCTCTCTCTCTCTCTCTCTCATCTGCAACCTTGGTTTTTCGAAGTAAAAGTTTGGGTACGACGTCTTGCGCGTTTCATGCTGCAATGACATTGTGCTGAGCCTGCTAATCAGAAAAACTGAGGATGTCAACAGGTATCTTTTTGCACAACTCTACAATAGGTCTCTGAAAAGTTTGGAAATAGCCGAGTAAAAGCTGTTTTTGTGGCACCATGAGATTAATAGAAAGATCCTTACATGTGCTCTTCTTTATCGAATGGAGGCTGGTCCCTTAGACATTAAGAAAATATTACACTTGGGTTCAAAGTCAATGATAATGATAATATCTATTAACTAAACTACCATTTTAGCAATTCCCTGATACTTTATGAAGGGGTCACCTAAGGGGAGACTATTTTTTTCAAGTGCCTACTAGTTTTGTTCTTTCAAAGAAGTCTCTTTATAGATATTCACAAACAGAACAACATTAGTGAGTTACTACATATACCGCCATTAATACAAGCAAATAAAACAAGCACAAAACAAATATTGGAGGCTTAAAAGGCTTTAAATCAAGCATTATAGGATAAATCCCCACAACTAACACAATCGGCATATCAAATTAAAAGGGAAGCGGAGCAGGTTTCCAAGACAGACTTCTAGCTTTTATCAATAAATGTATATGAGGCAGACCTCCACTTATGTATGAGATATCCGTAGATGGAGGAGGATATTACTTTTGTATTATTCAGAGGAATCAATTCAATGATATTTTACGCTATGACATTTGAATACACAATATTTAGACCAGCAGAATGTATTTCGGGCGACAGCTAATTGGTGACATTTTATCTAATACTCAGGTTGACTTCACTTCTGTATTGTAGTTTCTATGAATGGAAACCATGGTACATTACTCAGAGAAGCCCATAGCATTATAATGGGTACACGTGATTCTGCAGACAAACTGTGCTGCATCCAATCAAAATTGAGACAGTTGACAGCAAACACTTTGAATGGAACCTCAGATAAAAACGTGAATATGTCCCACGAGCATACTCACTGTAACTACCAGCATCTGAGGAGTGACAGGCTGTAGAACGCTGTCCTGTAGGATTGGTTGAATGTTACATTTGACAAAATAGTGCCCTTATGACTTTTCTTAATGAGGTATACCGCTAAGGTAATTAAGGGCTCATTCAAACACCAGTACACATCACTCAAGCGCCACCTTGTACTGTCCGCTTTTTCACTAATAGGAAAAAAGTGGAAAAACGAATGAAGCTCAGACCAAACTCTAATGAAATTCTGATGAAACTTGGTCTGTTTTGCTCATACGTCACAAAATCTGACGTCTGAATGAGTCCTAACAGTTGTCTGTCAAAGCCATGACTGATTTTCATTCCTTTTTCATCAATTACTTTTTATTTTGAATTCTCATATAGCACCAACATATTCCAGAACGCTTTACAGACACTGTGCTCACTCACTAGAATTTATAGCTTACTGTCATTGATCATTGAGTAGTGTAACTGCTGACCAGAGAAGAGCAGATTGTTGGAAATACACATTTCCAAGCTTTGATGAATCTTCTCCAAAAATTCGATTTGCTGTGAATTAATTCAAGAGAGATCATTAGACTTGAAGTCGATCCTCCACAGGTCACTCCACTCAACTCTACTGTTGACAGATTTAAAGCACAGCTCCAGTGTTTTTTTTTTCATTGCATTGCTGGAGTTGTTCTACTAATGTAAGACCCCTACCCTTAGTCTTATGCTTACCATCCACCATCTTCTGGATTACTCCAATGTTTGCTGGAGCGAGCCGTTGGTCACTTTTCAATACAAGTAAAAGACAGCCTGGTTCTGGATCTCACAGACTAACACTGAGAGCTTGTGACTATCAGCTCTGATTTCTGGTCAGTCAGTCAGAAGTTGCGGTAACAACTTGGCGGCGCGGAACAGGAGTGACGCCGGTAAGATCTGAAGATGGTTGATGAGAAGTATAATATTAGGTGCAGGGATCTTATGTTACTAGCACCACTCCAGAACTGAAGTGGTGCGTTAATTATGACATTATCTTCCATCTCATTACATCTTGTGAATGATTTTGACCAAGAGTCCATAGAAAACATTATATCATGATGTACTAGGCAGTGATAGATCAGTCACCAGCAGCCAAATGATGGTTTCCATGTTGTACATGGTAAATGTGGTCTCAGAAATGAAAAATAAAGCTACAATGTCATATACACTCACTGGCCACTTTATTAGGTACACCTGTCCAACTGTGTGTTAAGACTTAATTTCTAATCAGCCAATCACATGGCGGCAACTCAGTGCATTTAGGCATGTAGACATGGTCAAGACAATCTCCTGCAGTTCAAACCGAGCATCAGTATGGGGAAGAAAGGTCATTTGAGTGCCTTTGAACGTGGCATGATTGTTGGTGCCAGAAGGGCTGGTCTGAGAATTTCAGAAACTGCTGATCTACTGGGATTTTCACGCACAACCATCTCTAGGGTTTACAGAGAATGGTCCGAAAAAGAAAAAAAATCCAGTGAGCGGCAGTTCTGTGGCCGGAAATGCCATGTTGTTGCCAGAGGTCAGAGGAGAATGGGCAGACTGGTTCGAGCTGATAGAAAGGCAACAGTGACTCAAATTGCCACCCGTTACAACCAAGGTAGGCAGAAGAGCATCTCTGAACGCACAGTGCGTCGAACTTTGAGGCAGATGGGCTACAGCAGCAGAAGACCACACTGGGTACCACTCCTCTCAGCTAAGAACAGGAAACTGAGGCTACAATTTGCACAAGCTCATCGAAATTGGACAGTAGAAGATTGGAAAAACGTTGCCTGGTCTGATGAGTCTCGATTTCTGCTGCGACATTCGGATGGTAGGGTCAGAATTTGGCGTAAACAACATGAAAGCATGGATCCATCCTGCCTTGTATCAACGGTTCAGGCTGGTGGTGGTGGTGTCATGGTGTGGGGAATTTTTTCTGGGCACTCTTTGGGCCCCTTGGTACCAATTGAGCATCGTTGCAACGCCACAGCCTACCTGAGTATTGTTGCTGACCATGTCCATCCCTTTATGACCACAATGTACCCAACATCTGATGGCTACTTTCAGCAGGATAATGCGCCATGTCATAAAGCTCGAATCAACTCAGATTGGTTTCTTGAACATGACAATGAGTTTACTGTACTCAAATGGCCTCCTCAGTCACCAGATCTCAATCCAATAGAGCATCTTTGGGATGTGGTGGAACGGGAGATTCGCATCAGGGATGTGCAGCCGACAAATCTGCGCCAACTGTGTGATGCCATCATGTCAATATGGTCCAAAATCTCTGAGGAATGCTTCCAGCACCTTGTTGAATCTCTGCCACGAAGAATTGAGGCAGTTCTGAAGGCAAAAGGGGGTCCAATCCCTTACTAGCATGGTGTACCTAATAAAGTGGCCAGTGAGTGTAGATCATATATAAAATGTTTCTTGACTTTTAGCCAATACAACAAGGGGGTAAATATCCTCAAAATGCACTATGTAATGCATTATTGTCAAAAACAATGTCACATCATATCATGCCACCCAAAATATAAAACCAAATGTATTTCAGGTGTCCTTTTATTTCATATACATTAGGTCATACAAAATAATAATAAATACATTTCAAACTTTTACATCATTTACTATATTAGTCATTGACTAGTTAAAATCTGTATACGAGCGTTTAATGACACCGCCAGCTGCCATCAATCATCTCTACAATATTCCCAGGACTTTTCTCTAATAATATTTAATCCCGTCATATTAACATGGAGCAACACTTAGCACCGAACACTAGAGATGTCTAATCTCTCTTACAAAAGCTCATAATATTACAGCAGGAAGCAATGGGATGCAGGACCGACTAGCCAATAAAGTAGATTCATAAACACGCTGTATATATAAGGACATTAGAATGGGCCGGCAAGTGTGAAAGCATAAGCCAACATTCCTAAAGGTCAAGACACAAGCCGTAAATGGTGCAATTTATCTTGCTCTTAATAATTTCATTATTCTTGTCTTTTGTATGACAAAACGTGTTTCCATTTCCAAGACTGAGTAATAAACAAATAAAATGAAAAAAATGCCATAAACACAAACCAAAACACAACACAGATCATAGCTGCGAAGTCCTGTAAACTGCTGGTGCTCAGTCCACATTACTGGACAAAAAAAAAGTGATTTCAATGGGATCCAGACACTGAATCACAACTTATTTCTACTTTTTGTGCACTTGCATACATTTACAGGCTGTAGGCTCACACTGAAGGATGGCGAAGGGAGGCTTGGAAGAAGACATCCAGAAAAACGTCTACCATCATGATCACCTTTAGATCTTACACCACACATGTTCCTACATCGCTGTGAAGGATCTAAGCTGGTTTTTCATTAGCTGAACTTTTGAAGGTTACTAGTGACCCATTAAGGTCAGGTTATACCTTACTGTCTCAAGAACTATTGACTCCTCGCAAGTAGTGAAAATCCAAGCAAGTGTAACTAATGCTTCACGCTCTATCCATACACCAAGTCACACTTGGACAATCTTAAGTGTCAACTAAGTTGCAAATTTATTTTTACGTGCAATCTCAATAAACCTCAAACTCTTTAGACCTTGATTACATCACATCTTTTTATTATCATGCTATACTATCTATCCAACATCCATCCATCAATCAATCTGATACAGCACATCGAAAACTGACATTAGCTTGGGCAAAGCAGCAAATCCAAAAATCCAAAGTACTTTTAACTTCCTAACTAATGTAAAGAAAAAAAAAAATCGAATCTTCAGCATAAAAGGCAAGTTTTTAATTACAAGTCAACATGCAAATGGAGTCCTAATCCCAGTCCCTGCCATATGTAGAAGGTCAAGCACAGACTATCGACTAAATGGGATTCTTCCAAATATTACTTTCCACCATTTAGTCATTGCTTATTAAGTGGAGCATGCAACGACAGTATGTCACCAGGTGACCCATAGACTTAAGGTAACACGCACACCTGTACAGGGAACACAAAGGGGAAACAGCCAGAAAGATCGCACTTCTACTAGCAGCAAATTAAGACCTTGAAACCAAATTGCATCATCATATATCAATACCAGGGGGATTTGGGCACTTCTTCAACTTAAACAATGACTTGGTGAAATCTAACACGAACAGATCTTTATTACACATATTAGCACACCCTTCCACATTATAACCAGCCAAAACCAGTGTTCGCGAAGCCTTCCGATGGGTACCAGGTTAGAAGTGAAATTGGGATTCCACTACTCCAGGTGTGGGCACGTTGCTGCACCGCTGCCATCAATCACAGAGCAGATACGAGTCTAGTTTACAAACACTCAGGACTTTAGACACCAGACACTACAGTAGACTTTTCTGATGTTTTCATGTAATAACCTTGAGAAGAGATGCGATAAACGATTTTGATAAGTGAGAAATCTGGAATCAGATCCCATGAGCTTCCAGCAGCACAATCCAATCCTCCAAAAGTATCACAGAATACAGATGATGTGCAAGGTTCATCTACAAGCATTGTATACAGGAGACCTGGTCTACAGGAAAGTCCCAGAGCTCCTGCCCAGGGATGAGCCTTCTTACCTTTAGTGGAGAGGACACTGCAGCCAACACCCAGGAAGAACACTGCTGTCACCCACTGAACTGACATCCTTCCGAGTGGAAAGGCAGAAAGTGCAGACAGAATCCCTTTCTGTAAAGCTGCTCCTGGTCATGCAAGATCACAGAGGCAGGCAGGCTGGTGATGGGGATGTAGCTGAGCTCCTTAAATCACAATGTAGGACAGCGCTCCTCCTTCAGCTGCTGCTATATTATATGCTTGTGCAGGGAGTGACAGAGGATCAGTGTCTCTCCCAGTCCCCCTTGCTAGTGATGCCCAGTAATTCTCAGCTCTCTGCTGATATTTCTTGTTCAGATCTGTCTGATGGCAATTTAAATCCCCTAGAAAGGCTCTCTCCTGCCACCTAGCGGCGCACGCCGTAGCTGCACAGTCGTAGAATGCAATGTATAGATTGCTGTCACCCTGTAAATTAACAGAGAAGTCTGTAGAGTAATGGAACGATAAATATGGGTATCATAGAGGGGCACAGATGATGAGGAACAAAGAAATATGAACTATGGCGGTATCTAATATTCATACTATGCATTAAAATGTGCCCAATAAATTAGCTGTTATTTGGCCATGCATGGTCTGAAAACCGTATAGCCGATATGTGCACAATTCACACTAATGATGTTTTATTTCTTAGTCTATTAACAGAAATGTAACTCACCCATCTGTTTTAGGGCTTTACAAGCACATTGTGTAATTGGCCTTATTATAGATGTTTTCTGATCTGTCCGGTCTCATATATCGCATCCAAATGATGGAATAAATTGGCTGAAGAGAGAACATTTTTTGGCTAAGTGCACACTACGCCTGTTGCCACTGTCTGGTGTATACGTCTGATAGTATAGAGAAAAGGACCAGCTAGTGTGACCAGGTACCAACCAAAAAACATATAACTAGAAGAAACTGTAAGGCTGTGTGCACACATTGCGGAATCTGCTGTGTTTTTTTCCACCCAGATTTAGGTAAATCCGCAGGTCAAGTGACTTGCATTTTACCTGCGGATTTAGTGCGGATTAACCTGCGGTTTTCCCCTGTGTTTTGACACCTGGTCATGGAGCAGGTGTCAAACCGCTGCGGATTCCACACAAGTGACATGCTGCGGATTTAAAACCGCAGCTAATCCGAGTGGAAAAATCTGCAGCATGTGCACAGCGTTTTTCAATTTCCATTGACTATAAAGGTACTGTACAATGCAGTAGAAACTGCTGCGGATCTGCAGGGCCAAATCCGCTGCGGATCCGCAGCAAAATCCGCAACGTGTGCACATACCCTAAGGTTGCACCTTGAATTGCTAAGAATGATTACTCTAGAACAGGGTTCCCCAACTCCAGTCCTCAAGGCCCACCAACTGGTCATGTTTTCAGGATTTCCTTAGTATTGCCCGGGTGATAATTGCTTCACCTGTACAATACAAGGGAAATCCTGAAAACATGACCTGTTGGTGGGCCTTGAGGACTGGAGTTGGGGAACCCTGATCTAGAACAGGGGTGGGTGATTAATTTTCCCAAGGGGAGAAACTGGCACTGCTGTGGAGGGACGACCCAATCGGCTGAACTTAAAGGGGCGGTCCGAAACCAAAGGTGAATTTCATGTTAAATGTATATCTATTCAGTGTAATAATCAGATCTAGTTTTCTAATATATTTCAATGAAAAAATTCCTAATGTACATTCTCACTTCCTGTCTTTTTTTTTTTTTAATGTCCCATGACATTTTGTTTGAGATTCACCATTGCATACTGGGATACTCGAATGAGCTGTCATTAGGGGACAGACGCTGCGGACACTGCCACAGCCTCTGTGCCATCTCTGAAATTAGGCACCATTAGTGATGTCTGTTTTGGAGGCTCAGCTAGTCCTTCTCACCGGATAATACGTCGGTTGTAAATCGTGACATATACTCAGTATGAGCTCCCTGTGCTATATTCCTTTGAATGCACAGTGACAGTGCGCTCCCTTGCAGGCTCTAAGGAGAAGAGATGACCCGGCAGGGACCAGTCCAGTCTCTGAAACAGATGATGCTTCTTTTCATGGTGAGAAAAGCAGCTGTGGCAGCGACCGCAGTCTCTGCCCCCTAATGATGTCCCGTGTGAGTACCTCAAAATGCACTGGGATTTAAAAAAAAAAATGTCATTGGAAGTTAAAAAAAAAAACACCACAAGCAGACAGGAAGTTAGAGTAGAGAGGGAATGGTAGAATTTTTTAGTTGAAATATATTAGAAAAGTGATTAGATTATTGAATTAAATTTAGCATGAAAGTCACCTTTGGTTTCGGATCACCCTTAATTCTGCATAATTAAGGCTAGTTTCACACTAGCGCTTTTGAGCGCAGCGACGGCCTGCGCACGGCCGCCGCTAAGCCCCGCCCCCTGCCGCGCCTCCACCGGTAGCTCCGCCTACCGGCGCATGATGCTGCATGCGTCCTGCGTCCCCTATCTTTATCACTGGGGGCGCAGGCTGTGCGCAGTATGCGTTTGGCGGCGCATGCGCCTTTTTAACGGTGCGCCGACCTGCGCCAAACGCAACCTGCTGCAGTTTAGTTGCGCTCGGCGCACCGTCAAAAAGGCGCATGCGCCGCCAAACGCATACTGCGCACGGCCTGCGGGGCTTAGCGGCGGCCGTGCGCAGGCCGTCCCTGCGCTCAAAAGCGCTAGTGTGAAACTAGCCTAATTTTGTCACTTTATAAAAAGCAGTTGCTTATGTGATGAAGTTTACATGAGCGTATAAAAAAACAAGTTATTTTCATCCAGAAAAAGACGATTTTCCATCTGTATTGTCATCTGTATGGCATCCCTTTTTAGACATCAGAAGTGAATAAAATTTTAAAAAAGAAATACAGTGTCCTGTGTTAGTAAAGCCCCTGTTACATATAGCGATATCGCTAGCAATATCGCTGTAATGTCACCGATTTTGTGACGTAGCAGCGATATTGCTAGCGATATCGGTATGTCTGATACTTACCTCTGACCGGCTCCCCCGCTGCTAGAACGTCCTGGATCATTTCTCGTCGGGTGCTTCCTGCTGGGCTTCCTGTGGGGCCGACGAGCGATGCGTGGACGCGGGCGGAGGACGTCAGGATCGCCTCGTCTGACAGGTAAGTAGCGACCCCCGACCCCTGCTATGTCGCTGGTGAGATCTGCCTGTGTGGCAGCTCACTAGCGACCACTTAGAGATGCACCAGCGATCCATATCGTTGTCGGGATCGCTGGTGCATCGCTAGGTGTAATGGTACCCTAATGGAAATGTATTCATAAAAATCGGATGCTATACGGATGATTCATATGGGATCCAATTTTTTTATCTTTGCACACCCATAGTCTTCAACAGGCGAGTCTGATCTGAAATACAGAAGAGACCGCTGGGTGCTGTGACATTTCTCACACAGACATTTTCTGACTGTAATCTGGATAGCTCAATTCCATAACATCGCTCCTACAGTAGTGCTCTGTATGAGGTTGGGTTTCTTTTTGTTTTTATAGACAGCACTTGGACAAGTATTACAGTTGTGTGAACATATTCTGACAATACTTGTTGCAATTACTTATCGTAACACATAATAGCAGTTGATCAAGCAATAAATTGGGAACATTGGAAAAAAGTTATCTCCCACCTCTACTCCACATGCAGAGATCCACATCACATATGGGCAGGAGCTGACCGAAGGGGGTGGGAATCCTTACTGCAGTCTATGAAGTGGATGTGATAAGCCACAGATCACAGGGGGAGCACTATGGGGGACCTAACCCTTACCTGTCCTGCACAGGACATACAACAGTACAAGCTGGGAGCAAAGAGGGAGGTAAAGGTTAACTCTCACATGCAAAGGTGAGGACTCTAACCCTCTGGCTGTGAGTGTCAGTGCCCCCCTCTACCCGCACGTGAACACTCTGGTGGCCCGCGGGCCCGCAGTTTGCCCAGACCTGCTCTAGAACTTGAAACTGCATTACTGACATAAACAAATGGGAAAACGCTATGTAATGTATATATGAAATAATAATCTGCAAAATTGCTGTGAAAACTTACAGTACATTTTTTAAAGTTATATTTTTTTTTGGTTGGCACCTGTTCACACAGCTTGGATGTGCTGGTCCTTTTCTCTGTTTGCATCAGATCCTTTTCGGACATGTGCAGTCCCAATCCCATAAGCCTCAGGTGATTTTAAGTAGCTGATCCGTTCCTGCCCCATAAATTGAAGGCTTTTTTGCCTAGGAGAGGTGACATATCAGGACAGGGACCCAACAATGAAGGACACCTGGATGTTGGCAGTTGGGCACAGATATATTGGCCAATCTATGTGCTAAGTACCTTCTCTTTTGCTGTATTTTTCACAGAAATATTGAAGATTAATATTTCATATATACACTATATAGCATTTTCCTATTGTTAAAAATGGCATGAACAAAAACCTCCATCTTTTCGGTTGTTTTGTCTTCCATCTTGTGAATTGAGGCCTCTGGGAAAGAGTACGTCGGGTACGCTCCTGACTTGTACTAAGAGTACATGCGCAGTGTACACTTGGCCTAGGCACGGTGGTTGCTCCTGTTTTTTTTGTGTTCACCCGGCACAAATTCTGGCACAAAGCTTTTCAAACAGATTGCTAAAATTTAAGGCAAAAAAGACAGACCCTATGTGCCATGCTGGATAATTGTTTTTTTGTTTTTGCTTAAATGTGGATGTACAGTATTGTGTCATAATTTATGCCAACTGTCTTGTCCGTCTGAGCCTTTTTGGGCATAAGATAATGGGTTAAAATAGACTAATAAGCGTTGGCATAAGTAAAAGAAAGATGTCTAATGTTTATTAAGAGTCGCCAAATGCATCTCACAGATTGTGTTACTGTGATGAATTTGGTGCATCGCCCGACTATTTGGCAAAAATTTAGTTTTAGTATTAGCCAATATACTCAGTTTTCCCTTGGCTCTGGGACTATTTGCCATATTTTATTAGTTGTATTAGACAGCCTATGACTAAAGGGGGTTTTACACATAGCGATATCACTAGCAATATCACTAAAACGTCACTGATTTTGTGATGTTATAGCGATATCGCTAGCGATATCGCTGTGTGTGATACTTACCTCCGACTGGCTCCCCCGCTGTCCATCGCTGATCGCACGAGATCGGGTGGCTCCATTTCTCGTTGTCTGCTTCCTGCTGGGCTTCCTGCTGTGTGAGACGAGTGACGCGTGGAGGCGGGCGGGAGGACGTCAGCATCGCTGTGTGTGAAAGGTAAGTATCGTGCGCTGCGTCGCTGCTGCAACACTGTGGGATCTTTCTGTGTGAAAGCTCACCAGCGATCATTTAGCGATGCACCAGCGATCCTGACCGGGTCGGATCGCTGGTCGGATCACTGGTGCATCGCTAAATGTAAAAGGGCCTTAAGGTCAGACGGCTATAGATTCTCTCATCCGAGTGAATTGGCGGATTATGCTGATCACACACTGATTAGAGTGATGTGATTTTCTCTGATAAAGAGAAGATGGAAAAAAAAAGATTCTCTATCTTCTCCATTCTGTCAGTTTGTGAAAATCGGACTGTACCCAGATGTCATCCGAGTTTTTTTTTCCAAGGACTCATTGACTTGCTTGGCCTGGTACGATCCGATATATGGATGCAAATCGTGTATGATGTGATTTTTTTTTCCTCGGACAGACTCGGTCTGAGGAAAAGATTGAACTTGTGCATGTCGCCATAGAATACCATTGGTTAGAGCGCGATTCAATGTTTTGTCGGGTAGCACTCGGACTGAAATTATGACACGACTGCTTAATGTGAACCATTGTGTACAGTGTGAAATCTACACAAGACATAAAAATTAAGAAACAGCATGAGAATAATTGAAAACCCTGGGCCTCTCTGCCCTAATTCCCCAGGAGTCTTCGGCAAAAGCACCCAACTTGCCAGTGCAATGGATGAAGTGTCCCTTTATACAGTACTTCTAGGTAATTCACAGTACATAGTGCTATTCTTCCCTTCAAAACAAATGATGCCAAGAAGGAACCTGATAGACCACCTTACAATTCAGTTGGGTCTGCCTGCCCCATTTGTGCCCCATTCTGGATTGCATACGGCACCAAGAGGTTGTATTGTCCACTCTTAAGGAAACACAAACTGCAGATATCAGCAGAGACTTAGTGAAACATATGATAAGTAAGGCTGTTTTACACATCAGATTGGATAAACACCTGGACCCACCCAAAAATTACGACCCTGTAGGGACCCCTAAATTTGTATCGTAATTTCACATTTGATTACAACCTACCATAAATAGTGATAGCATGGTCCAAATTATCTATATATCTATCCCACCCAGTACATCTGTGTCTAACATGAGCGCGTCTGCACAGGACGGTCTTCATTGCTTCTTTGTTTTTGCTCCTTTCCACTTTCAATTCTCCAATTGTCTTTTGTTACGGAGGGGTATGTTTGATCTTATATACATTGTGGGTGGTTTACCATGTTTTATTGTGTTTTTAATGTATTACCTTTTGCATCAATAAAAATTTATTCTATGTGGTTTAGTGTGCGCTTACTGCAGTGGTGCCTTTTTTTCCCTTCCTTACTGATTGTGTTTTCCACTGTTGCGGCACCTAGGCCTTGCAATTATATATTGGCTTATTCACACAGTTGGTGCGCCCTTTTGGTTATATTATTATTGTTGTGTGTTTCGGTCGGTCCTTTACCGACCTTTCTTGGGGGCTGCACACGCTTAACCAGGAGTGTATGTGGTTGTGTATTGACCTGGTGCATTATTATATGACCTGGGTATTAGTAGTATAATTGATGCATGGGATAATATATGTTATTGTGTATTATACACTTTTTAATAGTTTTTATGTAACTTTTGTTATTATTTTTTTCAGCTCTTTTTTTCCTTGTTATTGGTCCTGATATGGATTGGGATACAAGGGAGGCAGCTTGGAGGGCGCAGTCCTCGGATATTTTCTCCTCTTCTAAGATTAATACACCGAATACAGAATTTGCCAGCGTTACATCAGAGTTGACAACAGCACATAAATTGGGGATTATTTGATAATTGGGGAATATTTGATCCCTGGAAGAATATATTAAATCTAATATTGTGCCTAGAGGCCTGAGGGTCTCTATATATCCGGCATGGGAGCCTTCCTCAGATTTTCGTGCTACCTGGGAGCAGGGACTCTTGCGATGCTCAGGTATTATTATGAATATGCTGTTGGAACATGACAGGGAGCTGTTGGTTTCAGTCAAAAAACAGATTAAGGAATTGGACACAAAATTGGGCGGTTTCGATGAAACGACCCAGGTGTTGCCTTTCAAAACTAACCTTAAGGAGACTCTGAACAGGTATGATAAGGAGATTACGAATAAGAAAAAATCTAAATTTCATAGGGATCGAAGAGATTTTGAGGAGAATCAGGTTTTTCTATGGAAGCATAAGGGGAATATGAGACGGAGGGCCACTATGGATAGGGCCCCGGTCAGTACAGCTGAGGTGGCCCGTAGGCCGGATTACACGTCTGGTAGTGATTTTTTATCCTCAGCCGAGAGCGAGGCCGACAACGGACCAGAAGGGGCCGTCGCAGGCGGCCAATCATTCACAAGGAACACACACTTCAGGGGACGAAGGCCCCCGCAATACAATCAATACAGGAATTTTCGCAAGTAGAGGAGATGGACATTGTGGAGGACGGGATCGTGGATACACAGGTACAGGAGAATGTGCTTCAAATTATTAATCTATCTCAATATAAGCTTTCTTCGTTGGAAACCTCTGTATTACAGAGGGGATTGACTTTTGCCCCTGTGAAGGGTGTGGATAAATTTACCTTGGTCAAGGACCTTTATATCTTTTGCAGACACTTGGTTCTCCAGGTTTTACATAATAAACCATATGTGGCTGATGGCTTGGATCAAACGGATCACCAGGTGCTACAGGACCTTTTGGATCTTCTACAGGAGGACACGACTTATGGTAAAAATCGTTTTCCATACAAAAATAAATCGCTAGTGGCCCCGCCTTTCTCGTTGGTTCCAGCTATTAGGGTGTTCTTTGAGCTGGTTAAAAAGGACTTTCTGGCTATTCCAGTGAGGTCACGCCATATGGATAACTTACACGCGGGTGAAAGATCAGCCGTAGATAATCTCAGGTCTAACAAATTGTTTGTTATTAAGGAGGCTGATAAGGGCGGAAATGTGGTGCTGTGGCCGCATGAATTATATCAGGAGGAGGCACACCGCCAATTGGATAATGCTCGATTTTACAAAAGATTACCATCAGATCCCACGGGGCCCTTCTCTATTAAATTTAGAAGACTACTGGATAGGGCTCTTGAGTTGGGTGTTATAAATAAGAAAGAGCTGGAATTTTTGTGGGTCGAGCATCCTATTACGCCTACATTTTATATGTTGCCCAAGGTCCATAAGGATCTTGTGAAACAGCCGGGCTGACCGATAGTGGCTAGTATAGGTAGTTTGTGTGAGAATGCGCCCATCTATGTTGACTATTTTCTTCAACCTATAGTTAAGACCTTACCTTCCTATATACAGGATACGTCTAATTTTATTAGGAAATTCCGGGATGTCACCCTGCCCCCTGGGGCTCTGTTGGTTACTTGCGATGTGGAATCGCTTTATTCGAACATTGATCATTCGGACGGTATTACATCGTTGTTGTATTTTCTTGATTTGATAGTCCAATCGGATAGAATGCATGATTCATTTATTGTGGATCTGCTTGGGTTTATTATGAAGCACAACTTTTTTTTGTTCGACAGATCTTATTACCTCCAGACCTCAGGTGTGGCCATGGGGGCTAGGTGTGCCCCGGTTTTGGCAAATCTATTCCTTGGATGGTGGGAGGCCACTCGGGTATATGTGACAGGAATGTTCAGGGATAAAGTGCGGCATTGGTCGCGCTTTATCGACGACATTTTCTTTGTTTGGCTTGGAACGGTAGAGGAATGTGAGGCTTTCATGGGATCACTTAATTCTAATCCATATAACATCATGCTCACTTATAATATATCCTCTATTTCAGTTACTTTTTTGGACCTCACGGTTTCTAAGATGAATGGTGGTATCTCTACAAGGCTGTTCAGGAAGCCCACGGCCACGAATAGTTTGCTGGATTATACCAGCTTCCATCCATCCCACACCAGGAATGGGATTCCGGTTGGGCAGTTTCTGAGGGTGCGCAGAAATTGCACATCGGATGATGTGTTCCGGGAGGAAGCCCTCAATCTCACCAAACGCTTTAAGAAGAGGAACTACCCTCGGGGTAGTATTTCACGAGCGTACCAACGAGCAATTGGATGTACACAGGATTCCCTCTTGGCTCCACGGGAGAGGACTCGAGATTCGATGCCTCGATTCATCACGCAATACAATAACCAATGGTCACAGGTGAGAGAAATCCTTGGGAGACATTGGGGCATACTCACTAAGGACTTGCAGACATCCGCTCTTGTATCGGAGCGGCCTTGTATCACAGCAAGAAGGGCTCCGAATTTTAGGGATATTCTGACGAAGAGTCATTACATGAGGCCAACTGTTGGGTTGGATAGGGGAATGACATTAAGGGGGTCATTTGCATGTGGCAATTGTACCATATGTCCCCATATGCACTCTACCCGGAATTATTTTGTGAATCCAAGAGATGGTACCAGACACAGATTAATGTCATATATTAATTGTAAAACTACTTGTGTGGTTTATGCGTTGTTCTGTCCATGTCATCAGATATATATTGGCCAAACCTCCCAGGAGTTAGGTAGGAGGATTCAGAAACACTTCTCGACAATCAATTTGGCACGTATTGATCATACTAAGGGTAAGACCTTGACATCTGTGGCGGCCCATTTCCTGACCCACCATGCCGGTAAGGTTGCTGGCACTATGGTGGTTGGATTGGAGAGGGTAGTGTTATCAAGTAGGGGGGGTTCACCTAAGAAATTACTACTGCAAAGAGAGTCCAGATGGATCTTTAGCTTGGACTCATTGAGTCCGAGGGGGATAAATGAGGATCTCTTATTCACAGGGTTTTTAGGTTGACTAATTATCTTGTCTCCCCCTTTCCTCTTTCCTTTCCCTATGCAGTCATTTGGTCTGGATTTCACCACCAAGGCCGAGGATGGTTGGTTCTTTACTCCCCTGGATCACCCTCAGGATTTGCTGGGACTGGATCCTGTTTTCCTTATATGTACCATGACTATTAATAAAGTTTTGGTTACCGGCTGTTTCACTTTTGTCCTGTTAGATATGTTATGGGATGTTTTGAACTTTGGATGGAGGGGTCCTGGGGTTGTTATGCTGGCTCTGCTGATGCCGGGCCAGTTGGATCCCCGTAGTTGATACCAACACCATTGGGATTTTTGTATTGTGGGGTTGCTGTAGAGATCTACTACCATGGTTTCAGTAATTATATTGGACCGAATGGCATTTTTAGATTTGGGCTCATGGGGACCGTTTGGTTGATTTTGGTTTTTGATTGTTCATTATGGTGGTTTGGTGGTGATTGATACAGGGTTGTACCTTGTGGGGGTTGATTGAATATTCTGGTCATGCACACTGATGTATACTGTATATGCCTCATACGCATTTATCCCCTTCCTGTTTTGGGGGTAATGTATGTGTGCTCAGTATCAGGGACTAGGTGGTGACATGGATGCTCTAGGTACCACAAGTTCATTTCGTGCATGGGTCTCTGCCATTGATCCATGTGGATTTTGCTAATAGGGACGTACATGTATTAAAGTGGTTAGTAGTTGCTGGCTGGTTTACTTTTAACCTACCTTTTATTGCAGATTGGGGTCTAGGTTATGCCCCGGCTTGGGCCCCTCTTTTTGTGCCCGCCCCTCATACCATCGAACAATTTTGAACCATGCTCTTATTGCTATTATACTATCATGCCCTCCTTTTTTTGTACATTTGGAGGTGACTGCCATTAATTGGCCTTTCTCATTCCTTTCCCTTGGGCTGTGTGTTCCTTGTCTCTGTTTCCCCTCCTTATGTACCTGTACATGTGGTGTTGTCTGTGTCTGTCCCTATATGTCATGCTCCTGGGAGCATTATGTGTCTTGCGGCGTTATGGCCCTGGTGCCACTGCTGTATGCGCCGTGTTGATAGACACGGCATTGATGTGAGGCCAAGCGTGCCATGGGCAGGCCTGTTACGTCCCACTGGACGTAGGCGCGGCATAGCTTGCGTATTGTACGCTTGGTTCTATGTAGCAGACTGCGCATGCGTGGTGGCCATTTCACTAGGCGGCTTGCGTTCCATGGGAAAGCTTTTGCATCCCACTGGGCGCATGCGCGATGGAGCGTTTGTCACTTTGTGCTCAGGGTCGCGTGCAGAGCACACCGCGCATGCGTGGCGGACATCTTTTTTCATATGACCGGGACGCCGGTCTTTGCTTTCCCTCTGTTTACCGTTGGACTTCCAAATGGGGGCGGCGCCCCCTCCTGTGACGCATGTTTTTTCCACCTGGATCTTAGCAGGGTATTTAAGGAGCTTGGACCATGGTCAGTTACTTCCCCTGACGAAGCCACACGGGTTGTGGCGATACGCGTGGGGTATGGTCTTCGGGTAGCACCCACTTCTTTATATCTCTTTTGTAGCCTCACTTTCCCCTAGTGGTACCTTCAGTGTTTATGGGGCACAATTGAATGTTGGTTATATACTGGGCCACTTTGTGCTGTGGCCGCATGTGGTATACATGCATTATCAGGTGTTATGCAGGGCTTGTTGCATTAAACATTGTATTATTGTGCAACAATTGCCCTTGGTCTCCATGAGCCTAAATATAGGGCATGGGTCATGGGTATTATAGTGGGGTTAGATTGTATATGGATAATATATGGATTATTGTATTGGGTCTGATATGTTATATGTGCCATGTTTGACCTTATATACATTGTGGGTGGTTTACCATGTTTTATTGTGTTTTTAATGTATTACCTTTTGCATCAATAAAAATTTATTCTATGTGGTTTAGTGTGCGCTTACTGCAGTGGTGCCTTTTTTTCCCTTCCTTACTGATTGTGTTTTCCACTGTTGCGGCACCTAGGCCTTGCAATTATATATTGGCTTATTCACACAGTTGGTGCGCCCTTTTGGTTATATTATTATGGGTATTTGGACCCAATCGCAGGCGTCTGGCTGCAATAGTAATGTCGCGGCCTCTTGTGCCATAATAAACATGTACAGTACTAGGATATTGTTCCAGGGCACTGGTTTGGCCGTCGCCTGCGCTGCTGGCATTGACGTCAGTGTATGGTAAAGGTGGAAATGCAGGAAAAGATATTAATTTAGCTTCCATAAACAAGAGAGCAGAAGAGGTGATCTATAAAGCAGCATGGTTACGGGCTAATATGATACATCATTGTTAGATATATTGTCATTTCAGCCTTTCTGTTGTCCTCTAATGTGATATATAAGTGGACAAATCAATAGCCATTCACTATACTTACACCATGAAGATTCAGTAATGCATCAGCGTTTGTGTCTTGCTACAGTTCAGGACAATATTGGCAATCTAACAACTTTGTGATGCTTGTCTGTGTTACTGAGCTACTTTACATCTTAATAAACTAAAAAAAAGAAGAAGCAAATAAAAAATAAGCAAATAAAAATCTTATTATTATTATTATTATTACTATATGCCTTTTAATGGCTTTGAGAGGCATAACTAAAAGCTCTTCGACCCAAAGCTACAATGTGTCATGTATAATTGTGAGGTCTTCTTAAAAGGTTGCTGCCAACTTAAAAGATTAATAAAATTAGAAAGTACACAGACAGGGAAAAAAGGACTTAAAAATCCTGTAAATTTTAGCAAAAACACATCATAGAAAATAGCCTCACCATACCTTGTCTAATGACTAATGCACTAGCAGGATGCAGCAGGCCCCCAAAGATAAAGGCTGGAGCAGCACAGGTGCAAACCACTGATGAGAACAGCTGCGCTGGAGCACACTGTTAGCTGCCGATGGGGGGCCAGCTTCTGTCCCACTGTGCCTCCTCTATGTATTCTATGTGGCTATATCTATTATTTTGCTTGTGTTTTAACCTGTCATTGGGCTCCATTATATGTCCATTTTGCAAGCCGGCGATAAAATCTCGTCATACGGATGTCACACGGATGCTTCGATGCGAAAAAATTGCATCCTCGCATTCCAATCGGATGACATAGGGATCAGTGTTCATGAAACATTTGCGCGATTCTGGTCTGTTAAAAACGGGTCGATTTTTTATAGCTTGTATGTGACTCCAGCCTTACACCCCTGATTGAGCTATGTTTTTATAACACGATGAAGCTGTGTATTGTACGTATGGCTGATTGGTGATTAAGGAATTAGGCTTAATTCACATCTGCATTGGAGCCTCTGTCATAAACCTGATCAAAATATGGCCCTGTTTTGTCTTGTAAAATGCCGGGTTCCATATTGGAATATAAAGAAACCCAATTATAGTCATAGAATTACAGGGATCTTCAGGGTCATCGTGTCCAACCCCCTGCTCAATGCAGGATTCACTAAACCATCTCAGACAGATGATACTACAAGTAATATATTTATTTCTTGGAGGGCACAGTGAAGACCAGCATAGCCTCTGTTTCCACAGTATATTAATAAACAATTACAGTTATAGAAGTCTAGAATATTTGGGTGACAACACTGTTAGGAAATACAGAAAATGTAGGATATGTACTAACAGCCATGTTATCACCCTAATAACAATCTTATTTATATAGCGCCAACATATTCCGAAGCAAACTCTTTTCCTAAAACAATAGTAAGTAATGTCAGGGAAGAATATTTACTGAGTTTACAAAAATACTTGTCTTAATTAAAATTTTTGCCTATGAAACATATGAGACATGCAGACCAATCGGATCACAGTTTTAATTTTACCAGAGCAAATTTTATAATGTAAATAGCAATGTGATTGAATAACATGGGCACAGCTTCATTTCTTCTTTGCATCAGTCTTCATTAAAGAGTCCACATTTGCTTGGAGAAATGTATTCTATAAAAATTATCATATTGCTGTAAGGCTATGTGCACACGCTGCGGATTCACCTACGGGTTTTTCCGCGCGGATCCGCAGGTAAAACCGCAGGTAAAGTGACCTGTGGTTTTCCTGCGGATTTACCTGCAGTTTTCCCCTGCGGTTTGACACCTGGACAATGGAACAGGTGCCAAACCGCTGCGGAATCCACAGAAAGAATTTACATGCTGCGGTTTGTAAACCGCAGCAAAACCGCGTGGAAAAAAAGGCAGCGTAAGCTCAGCAGTTTTGAAAACCCATAGGGTTACATGGTACTGTACCATGTCTGCAGAACTTCTGCTGATCCACAGGGCCAAAAACGCTGCGGAACCGCAGCAGAATCCGCAGCGTGTGCACATACCCTTAATCACCTGTATCATTCTAAAGAATTTTAAACCAATCATAGAGGATAAGGTCTGATCTGTCAGTTCTTAGTAGAATATTGCATCCTTTATTCTGAATAGATTGTGTTACATCCTGGAGAAGCATTGTATTAGTATTGATTGTTTATACCAGCAGTTACTGGCAAATTCTATTTAATTCAATATCAAAAGTTGAGCCAAGTTGGTAAATTTGCTAAATATATTCAGATTACTTTGCCTTGCTCCGTGATCTAACAATGCAGGAAACACCTCAGGGTCTTCCTGTGATATCCGTGTTATTCCAGAATACACACAGCGCTGTAATCGAAGCAGCTGAGAGTGATTAGAGAGTAAATGAAACTGTAAAGACACTGGGCAACATATTTTCTTCAGAATATTTAGAATGTATACAGTACATATATATAATATATATGTATATATATATATGTATATATATACGCACTTTATATATATATACTGTAATGCAGCGGCTTCATCTTTATTTTGTAAGCTTATAAAAATAACTGAAACGTTATCCTCAGGTTCGTAGAATGTTCTTCCATAACCCTCTGTTATCGTGTTGCCATGGGCGACAGCACTGCTGTATCACTCATGGGTATGTTATTGGCTTTTCCTTCTCTGGCCTGTGTTCAGTCTTAAGGCCTCTTTACATTTAGCGATGCACCAGCGATCCCGACAACGATACGACCTGGTCAGGATCGCTGGTGCATTGCTAAATGGTCGCTAGTGAGCTTCCACACAGGCAGATCTCACAGCGATGTAGCGACGCAGCAGCGGTCGTTACTTACCTTTCAAACGCGGCTATCCTGACGTCCTCCCGCCCGCGTCCACGCGTCGCTCGTCGGCGCCAGCTGGAAGCCCAGCAGGAAGCGCCCGATGAGAAATGGAGCTGCGCGATCAGCGACAGACAGCGGGGGAGCCAGTCGGAGGTAAGTATCACACATAGCGATATCGGTGACGCTTTACACAGACCTGTCCTGCACAGAGCTCCCTGCTCAGATACTTGGAAACCAAACACTGACCCATCCAAGCCTCAACTGAAAGTTTAAATGGGAATCGTGGACATGGGCCAGTCCCAAGACCCGGAGTGGAGGGAGAGATCCATTCCACTACCATCCTCTAGATCTCTCTAAAAATAAAAGCCCATGTCAGGTTTGCATCAATCTGACTTTGTCATATATCTTGACAAAGTCCACACTGTTTCATTTTGCATTGTAACCATAGCTGTGGCTTTTATTAATGCACTCCAGAGGGTTTAGTATGCTTCTATACACATTGTGGGGTACACATAATGACTCTTGTATAAGATTCCCCTCACTGCCTCACAATACATGTGTGCATGTTTATGTATATATTATGTATATATAATTTTATATATATATATATATATATATAACTGAATGAATGTATGTGTGTATTGCCAACCAATCACGAAGCATCTTTTATTTCACCATAGCTGTTCAAAAGAAGCTGAGCTGTGATTGGTTGCTATGAGCAGCAGTTTTCCCACTCGACACCTCAGCAGACACTGACCGGGTGGGAGAAATCTAGTTCCCAGGGATTGTCTGCCCCCCAAAAGGAACAGTGAGGACATGACAGAAATGAATCCCCCCTCCCGTGCCTACTGTTATATACCCATCACACATCCTCCATCCCATAGGTACATCTTCCCTCTTAAAGGGATCTCCAGTATGGAAGTCAGAGCAAATCCTTCCGGCGGTTTGGTTTTGACCCCAGGCCTTTCTTAAAGGGATCCCCGGTATGGAAGTCAGGGCAATTGCCTTCAAATGCTCTGGTAGTGACCCCAGGCTCTCTTAAAGGGATCTCCTGTATGGAAGTCAGGGCAAATCCACTCAGTGCTCTGGTATTGACCCAAGGCCCCTCTTAAAGGGATCCTCGGTGCGGAAGTGCGGGAAAATCCACTCTGCACTTTGGTACTGACCCCAGGCCTCTCTTAAAGGGATCTCCAGTATGGAAGTTAGGTTAAATCCCTCAGCACTCTGATTCTCACCTCATTCTTCTATTAAAGGGATCATTGGTATGGAAGTCAGGGCAAATCCACTCAGATCTCTGGTTCTGATGCCAGGCCTCTCTTAAAGGGATCCCCAGTATGGAAGTTAGGACCATTCCACTCAGCCCTCTGGTTCTGACTCCAGGCTGACGGGATGATGTGGGATATTAGTGGTAGTTGTCCGGTGTCTCTGGCTGATGGGATGATGTGGGATATTAGGAGTAGTAGTCCAGTGGCTCTTGCTGATGGGATGATGTGGGATATTATGGGTAGTAGTCCGGTAGCTCTGGCTGACGGGATAATGAGGGATATTAGTGGTAGTAGTCCAGTTGCTCTGGCTAATGGGACGATGTGGGATATTATGGGTTGCAGTCTGGTAGCTCTGGCTGATGGGAAGATGTGGGATATTAGTGGTAGTTGTCCCGTGGCTCCAGCTGATGCGATGATGTGGGATATTAGGGGTAGTAGTCCAGTGGCTCTAGCTGACGGAATGATGTGGGATATTATGGGTAGTAGTCCGGTAGCTCTGGCTGATGGGATAATGAGGGATATTAGTGGTAGTAGTCCAGTTGCTCTGGCTAATGGGACGATGTGGGATATTATGGGTTGTAGTCTGGTAGCTCTGGCTGACAGGAAGATGTGGGATATTAGTGGTAGTTGTCCCGTGGCTCCAGCTGATGCGATGATGTGGGATATTAGGGGTAGTAGTCCAGTGGCTCTGGCTGACGGAATGATGTGGGATATTATGGGTAGTAGTCCGGTAGCTCTGGCTGACGGGATGATGTGGGATATTATAGTGAATGTGACTATGCGGAATGGGCGGGGCTCTACATTCAGCTTCATATATAATCATTATAATTTGTTATAACTGACCGTAGTTAGTTACTATGCCCGGGCAGTGCCGGGCTCTTCAGCTAGTATATATATATATATATACACACACACACATATATATATATATATATATATATATACACACACAGACACGTGTAGTAGAGCAGAATTTATCATTTTGCATGGCTCATTTATAAGACTAACACAATGAGTTATCATAATGCTAAACTTAAGGGTAAGATATGTTATGACTTTTTGGAGTCACATTTTGTTAGTTTTTTTTCTTCTGATTTACAATAAAAGGCTTAATTGGTTAGGCTGATCCTAAAATGAGATTTGTGTAAATCCTTGGAGCTAGGTATTAAGGAATAAGAATGAACAGGATCAAGTTATCAAGTCATTCCGGCCATACGTACTATGTAACAAAGTAACTCTTCAGTATCAATGAAGATGCAAAAACAGAATGTTGCTTTTAAAAACAAAAGATCTGTAAAATATTTCTGTGC
The DNA here is from genome assembly GCF_039654945.1 of Dendrobates tinctorius. NCBI lineage: Eukaryota > Metazoa > Chordata > Amphibia > Anura > Dendrobatidae > Dendrobates > Dendrobates tinctorius. Next base: position 7,472,005 of record NW_027361737.1, on the reverse strand, counting down.
ACTTTTATGCGTCTACGCTTAGAAAATTAAAGAGTAACCGTCATTTCAATTTCATAAATCAATAGCACACTTGAAAATAAGACACTTTGTAATATATCTTATCAGAGAAATCTGCTTCTTTCTCTGCCAGAATTGATCAGTCATTATCAAAATTCTCAATTCTGATGTCATATCTGTATTAAGTGAAGTGTTTTCTTTTAAGTGTTTTTTTTCTGTTTTTTTCTTAAAGTTCGAAACTAGCTACAAAGGCCGATAATTCCATTACATAAAAATTCACATTTTTTTTTTATTGTGCTATTTATTGTTATGATACATCAGATGTTTTAGCAGGATCTGCCAACAATCTAATGTGTAGAGACATCTATTCTTGTTTCCTCAGTCAGGAGTGAAATACTGCAGCACTCTGGTTATCTAGTAGCCATTCAGTCTCCTCTTCCATCAATACAAAGAATTAGCTTTTTTCAGCAGTCCCTTATCTTCCTGTCTGGGCCAGCTTTGAATAACTATGGCCACTGTTACATTCAGGTTTTGAGGACTTTCAGTCATACTGTGGCAAACAGCTTGTTTTCCATCATATATTACATACAGCTGTAGAATATTAGATTTCTGTTAAAAATACATATTAGGATAAAAAAAAAATTAAAAAAACACACAATCGGCAAAATAAATTTTAAATTTGGTAGAAAACAAAAGAGAAACTATAGGGAAAATTGTGCATTTGGACTTTTGAAAAAAAATCATATATATGCTAAAGTGTAAAAATTTTTTTTAAAAACTGCAATTAATCATACAAATCTTAAAAAAGCAAGTCAATAATAAAAAATACATTTAAATAAATAGAAGACAAATCCTGTAGTCATTAAAGTGGCTGTCCACTCCAAATCTATAAGTCTATTGTCCCTCTGTTTAAATGCAGACTTATGGATTCCCCCAGCACTTTGCACAGCCGGAATTTGCCAGTTTCAGATGCAGGCATGGAGGGTATGTTTGAGTTATACATACTCCAGCCCAGTGGCCACGGCCTCGCTCCATACACTTGTATGGAGCGAGGCAGTGCCTCATCTAGTAACAAGGCCATTCTGTGGTATGTACCTTATTTTTCCGACTATAAGACGCACTTTTTTCCCCAAAATTTGGGGGAGAAAAAGGTGGTGCGTCTTATAGTTGGAGTGTACTTACAGTTAGCGTGGTAGCATCCGTAGTCGGACAATTCTTCCAATAGTCCGACACTGCAGGACGATGATCTCGCTCCCATCCCAGCCTTGTGCAGTTGGTGTGGCAGTTTTGGTGGTGCTTGGTGCTGTGGGGGCTCCAGCGACATGGTGTGGCAGTTTCGTCAGTGCTCGGTGCTGCGGGGGGCTCTGGCGACATTATGTCAAAGCCCAAATCCCCGCAGTTCTATTGCCTCAATGCTGTGGCCTCCAGGAAAATGGCCACTGAAGGCGGCGCATGTGCAGATTGAGATCTTGGCTCAGAGAATTTGTCTCCCAAGATCTCGGGACGAGATCTCAATCTGTGTCTTGGGAATCAATCTGGCCTTCGAGAAAATGGCCACTGGAGGCGGCGCATGCGCAGATTGAGATTGTCTCCCAAGATCTCGCCAAGATCTCAATCTGCACATGTGCCATTTTCCCGGAGGCCAAAGCGTCAAGGCAATAGAACTGCAGGGGCTTCAGGCTTTCACATAATGTCGCCAGAGTCCCCCGCAGCACCAAGCACTGCCAAAACTGCCGCACCAGGCTGGGATGGGAGTGAGATCATCGCCCTGCAGTATCGGACCACTGGCAGAATTGCCTGACTCTTGCTGCCACCAGCGCTGCGGATCCCCCCAGGGTAAGATGAATTCAGGACTGTAAGATGGACCCCATTTGACGCATTAATTTTTTTCCCCATTTTCCTTCTGAAAATTTGAGGAGCTTCTTATGGTCCAATGCGTCTTATAGTTTGAATAATATGGTATAACTCATGCATATCTTCTGGTCCCAGGTCTGAAACTGGCAAAGCACTGTGCACTGGGGGGGATTCATAAGTCTGCAGTCACACAGAGTGACTGTACACTAATCAATTTGGATTGGACAACTGCTTTAATGCAAAAATGGATCTTGGTTCTCAAGTAGAAACCTGTCATTGCTGGTGACTTGTTGCTGGTTCAAAAAAAGCTGTCAGGTGTGTATGTATTAGGAATAAAATTATTTCTGGTAATTACTAGAGTTGAGCAATACCAGCCGATACTTGAAAATATCGGATCGGAATGGATTGGCCGATCTTAAAAAAAAGTATCGGTATCGCCGATTCCGATACCGGGAACCAATGCAAGTCAATGGGGCCAAAATATCGGAATTAAAAAAAACCCTTTCTTTCCTTGTAGGTTAATTCTACATGAAGAAAAACAACTAAGAATAATGTAGAATGTATTGTGGGAGGTGGAGGAGACATTAAAGCCATAGAGGTTTAGCCCAATCAAATGGAATAGCAGGAATTAAACTTTTTTTTTAAAGACGTTAGGAGTTACAAAGATATTGACTATGTGAGCCTCATTTATATTTTGCCAGACATGTATGTCTTCTTCTTCTTTCTTCTTTCTTCTTCTTTCTTATTCTTCTTCCTTTTTTTACCTTCTTCTTCTTCTTATTCCTTTTTTTACATTCTTCTACTTCCTTTTTTTACATTCTTCTTATTCCTTTTTTTACATTCTTCTTCTTCCTTTTTTTAAATTCTTCTACTTCCTTTTTTTACATTCTTCTTCTTCTTCCTTTTCTTACATTCTTCATATTCTTCTTATTCAACAATTATTATTCTACATATTCAACTTCTTCATCTTCTTCCTATTCTTCTTCATCATATTCTTGTTTGTGTCAGGCATTTCTGTAGTTGTTATCTAGAAAAGTTAGAAGTTTACACCTTCCGTTCTGCCTGTCACAAAAGATTTACAACAGGATTTGTCCGCGTTCAGTTTGGCCTGCAGCAGCAGGCCTTTTCCAGGGGCACCACGAGGAGGAACGGACTCACCCCCATACACTGCTTAGTCTTCTTCTGCTTATAAATAAGATAATATCATTTGCTCAGAGTATTAGTCTTATGCTTAATGTTCTTCTGCTTTGTTTTTTTATGCTTCTTTGTCTTCTCTCTCTTGTTGTTCTGCATCTTGGTGGTTGTCTTCCTGTTCTTTGTCCTCTTGAATCAGCTGACTGTACTGGCACCCGGAGGGGCAGCAGAAGGAACAAGAGCCAATGGCACTACCGAGGACCAGCTGACGGTGCTGGAACCCGGTTACTAAGCAGGAGGTACCTGTGCTACAAAGCACTACCAAGGACCAGCAGACGTTGCCGGAACTCGGATACCGAGATGGAGGCACCTAGGCCAAAGGCTCTGACGAGAACCAGCTGACGGTGCTGGAACCCGGAGGGGTAGCATAAGCTGCAAGAGCAAATGGAAATAGCGAGGACCAGCTGACTGTGCTGGCACCCGGAGGGGCAGCAGAAGGAATAAGAGCCAATGGCACAACCGAGGACCAGCTGACGGTGCTGGAACCCGGTTACTAAGCAGGAGGTACCTGTGCTACAAAGCACTACCAAGGACCAGCAGACGTTGCCGGAACTCGGATACCGAGATGGAGGCACCTAGGCCAAAGGCTCTGACGAGAACCAGCTGAAGGTGCTGGAACCCGGAGGGGTAGCATAAGCTGCAAGAGCAAATGGAAATAGCGAGGACCAGCTGACAGTGCTGGCACCCGGAGGGGCAGCAGAAGGAATAAGAGCCAATGGCACAACCGAGGACCAGCTGACAGTGCTGGAACCCGGTTACTAAGCAGGAGGTACCTGTGCTACAAAGCACTACCAAGGACCAGCAGACGTTGCCGGAACTCGGATACCGAGATGGAGGCACCTAGGCCAAAGGCTCTGACGAGAACCAGCTGACGGTGCTGGAACCCGGAGGGGTAGCATAAGCTGCAAGAGCAAATGGAAATAGCGAGGACCAGCTGACAGTGCTGGCACCCGGAGGGGCAGCAGAAGGAATAAGAGCCAATGGCACAACCGAGGACCAGCTGACGGTGCTGGAACCCGGTTACTAAGCAGGAGGTACCTGTGCTACAAAGCACTACCAAGGACCAGCAGACGTTGCCGGAACTCGGATACCGAGATGGAGGCACCTAGGCCAAAGGTTCTGACGAGAACCAGCTGACGGTGCTGGAACCCGGAGGGGTAGCAGAAGTTACCCCTGAAAAGCAAAGTTGGCATGCCGCAAGCTGGCCGCAGTTACCGAATCACACAGTCCTACAGGGGGTGCTTGTCCTACTGGCACTACGGAACAAGCCTTTCTTACCAGAACCCGCAGTCCACATAGGAAGCACCTAAACTGCTGGCACCCTAGCCTCGGCTAACCCAACCGCAACACGACATGGCAACTTGGGGTGGCAAACTGACATTGACACTTCCCGGAAACAGCAGGCAGGGCTGGAACCAAGCTGGGCAGGAGGGAGTACCCGTGCCAAAGTCAGTTATGAGCAGCAACTGGCGATGTTGGAGCCCAGGACAAGCACTTAGCAGGCTGAGGCCTGATGTGCTGTCAATTGGGAGGCAGCAGGACAGATTGCCATCAAAACAGCAGGGGAACAGCTGACGTTACTGAACCCCACAAACACAGGAGCTAGTGTTTTACTCTGTGAAGACGGCACTTCCGAGCAACAACTGGCTGTGTTGAAGCCCAGGGACAAGCACGGAGCAGGCTGAGGCTGCATTGAAGAAATTTTAAGATCGGCTGTAGACTTCTACTAATTTTAACCAAGCTCCACTTAGGCCTGTGGCTTCACTGATTTTCGTATTTCCCCTGTCCTCCAACCCCGCCAGTTACAGCTCCGAAGTGGCGTCTGCAAAATCCACACTTGTTCCTGTGTAACAGGTGTTCAGTCCGGTCAGTTAATCCCCTGATGTGTGTCCGGCAATGTCGCCTGCTCTGTCCACATTCCCATAAAGGGAATGTGGACAGAGCAGGCGACATTGCTGGACACACATCAGGGGATTAACTGACCGGACTGAACACCTGTAACACAGGAACAAGTGTGGATTGTGCAGACGCCACTTCGGAGCTGTAACTGGCGGGATTGGAGGACAGGGGAAATACGAGAGACAGTGGAGCCACAGGCCTAATTGGAGCACGGTTAAAAATCAGTAGTGGTACGACTGTGTAGGCAGCAGGAGACTTTGCCATCCACACAGCAGGGGATCAGCTGACGTTACTGAACCCCACTGAGACACGGGAGCAAGTGTCTCTTTCCATGTGGACGGCACTTCCGAGCTACAACTGGCTGTGTTGAAGCCCAGGAAATAGGAGGGTGTAGGCAGAGGCCTACTGTATTTGGAATGTGGTGACAGCAGGAGAGACTGCCATCCACACAGCAGGGGATCAGCTGACGTTACTGAACCCCACTGAGACACGGGAGCAAGTATCTCTTTCCGTGTGGACGGCACTTCCGAGCTACAACTGGCTGTGTTGAAGCCCAGGAAATAGGAGGGTGTAGGCAGAGGCCTACTGTATTTGGAATGTGGTGACAGCAGGAGAGACTGCCATCCACACAGCAGGGGATCAGCTGACGTTACTGAACCCCACTGAGACACGGGAGCAAGTGTCTCTTTCCGTGTGGACGGCACTTCCGAGCTACAACTGGCTGTGTTGAAGCCCAGGAAATAGGAGGGTGTAGGCAGAGGCCTACTGTATTTGGAATGAGGTGACAGCAGGAGAGACTGCCATCCACACAGCAGGGGATCAGCTGACGTTACTGAACCCCACTGAGACACGGGAGCAAGTATCTCTTTCCGTGTGGACGGCACTTCCGAGCTACAACTGGCTGTGTTGAAGCCCAGGAAATAGGAGGGTGTAGGCACAGGCCTACTGTATTTGGAATGAGGTGACAGCAGGAGAGACTGCCATCCACACAGCAGGGGATCAGCTGACGTTACTGAACCCCACTGAGACACGGGAGCAAGTGTCTCTTTCCGTGTGGACGGCACTTCCGAGCTACAACTGGCTGTGTTGAAGCCCAGGAAATAGGAGGGTGTAGGCAGAGGCCTACTGTATTTGGAATGAGGTGACAGCAGGAGAGACTGCCATCCACACAGCAGGGGATCAGCTGACGTTACTGAACCCCACTGAGACACGGGAGCAAGTGTCTCTTTCCGTGTGGACAGCACTTCCGAGCTACAACTGGCTGTGTTGAAGCCCAGGAAATAGGAGGGTGTAGGCAGAGGCCTACTGTATTTGGAATGTGGTGACAGCAGGAGAGACTGCCATCCACACAGCAGGGGATCAGCTGACGTTACTCAACCCCACTGAGACACGGGAGCAAGTATCTCTTTCCGTGTGGACGGCACTTCCGAGCTACAACTGGCTGTGTTGAAGCCCAGGAAATAGGAGGGTGTAGGCAGAGGCCTACTGTATTTGGAATGTGGTGACAGCAGGAGAGACTGCCATCCACACAGCAGGGGATCAGCTGACGTTACTGAACCCCACTGAGACACGGGAGCAAGTATCTCTTTCCGTGTGGACGGCACTTCCGAGCTACAACTGGCTGTGTTGAAGCCCAGGAAATAGGAGGGTGTAGGCAGAGGCCTACTGTATTTGGAATGTGGTGACAGCAGGAGAGACTGCCATCCACACAGCAGGGGATCAGCTGACATTACTGAACCCCACTGAGACACGGGAGCAAGTGTCTCTTTCCGTGTGGACGGCACTTCCGAGCTACAACTGGCTGTGTTGAAGCCCAGGAAATAGGAGGGTGTAGGCAGAGGCCTACTGTATTTGGAATGTGGTGACAGCAGGAGAGACTGCCATCCACACAGCAGGGGATCAGCTGACGTTACTGAACCCCACTGAGACACGGGAGCAAGTATCTCTTTCCGTGTGGACGGCACTTCCGAGCTACAACTGGCTGTGTTGAAGCCCAGGAAATAGGAGGGTGTAGGCAGAGGCCTACTGTATTTGGAATGTGGTGACAGCAGGAGAGACTGCCATCCACACAGCAGGGGATCAGCTGACGTTACTGAACCCCACTGAGACACGGGAGCAAGTATCTCTTTCCGTGTGGACGACACTTCCGAGCTACAACTGGCTGTGTTGAAGCCCAGGAAATAGGAGGGTGTAGGCAGAGGCCTACTGTATTTGGAATGAGGTGACAGTAGGAGAGACTGCCATCTCCACAGCAGGGGAACAGCTGGCAGTGCTGAACCCCACTAACACTTGAACGAATGTGTTTGGCTCTGTGGAGATGACACTTCTGAACACCAACTGACGCTGTTGGAGCCCAGGATTAGGCGAGGAGCAGGCTGGGGCCTGTTGCTTTTGGCAGGTGAAGGCAGCAGGAGACTTGCCATCTCCACAGCAGGGGAACAGCTGGCAGTGCTGAAACCCACTAACACTCGAACGAATGTGTTTGGCTCTGTGGAGATGTCACTTCTGAACACCAACTGACGCTGTTGGAGCCCAGGATTAGGCGTGGAGCAGGCTGGGGCCTACTGGATTTTGGCAAGTGTAGGCAGCAGGAGACTTGCCATCTCCACAGCAGGGGAACAGCTGGCAGTGCTGAACCCCACTAACACTTGAACGAATGTGTTTGGCTCTGTGGAGACGACACTTCTGAACACCAACTGACACTGTTGGAGCCCAGGATTACGCATGCCGCATGCAGAGGCCAATGGGCAGCGGTTTTTATGGAGGTTGTTGACTACTACTGATTCTAACCATGCTCCACTTAGGCCTCTGGCTCCACTGTCTCTACTATTTACCCTGGCCTCCAACCCCGCCAGCTACATCTCTGAAGTGGCGTCAGCACAATCTACACTTGTTCCTGTGTTACTGGTGCTCAGTCCCGTCAGTTGATCCCCTGATGTTTGTCCGGCAAGTTCGCCAGCTCTGTCCTCATTCCCACTACTGGTTATGGGAATGTGGACAGAGCAGGAGACCTTGCCAGACACACATCAGGGGATAAACTGATGGGACTGAGCCACAGGAACACAGGAACAAGTGTAGATTGTGCTGACGCCACTTCAGAGATGTAGATGGCGGGGTTGGAGGTCAGGGGAAATAGTAGAGACAGTGGAGCCAGAGACCTAAGTTGGGCACGGTTAAAAATCAATAGTGGTTTGAATGTTGATGGAGCTGGTGACTTTGCCGTCCACACAGCAGGGGATCAGCTGGCGTTACTGAACCCCACTAACACAGGAGCTAGTGTGTTTCTCTGTGCAGACAACACATCTGAGCGACAACTGGCTGTGTTGAAGCACAGGGATTATAGTTCAGGTGGTAGAAAAATGAACATACCAGCAGACCTGGATACAGTTGCCAACCACTAATTTAGTCTGTAAGAGGAATGGCAAAGTCTTTGGAGATCCAGGCCTTGTTCATTTTCAGAAAAGTCAGCCGGTCAACATTATCGGAAGATAGTCGCGTGCGACGGTCTGTTAGTACACCACCTGCGGCACTAAAGACACGTTCCGATAATACACTGGCAGCAGGGCAAGCCAGCACCTCCAATGCATACTGGCTAAGCTCTGGCCATGTATCCAGCTTAGAGACCCAAAACTTGAAGGGGGAAGAGCCATCTGGGAGTACAGCGACAGGGCAAGACATGTAGTCTGACACCATCTGACGGAAGCGTTGCCTCCTGCTGACTCGAGGCGTCGCTGATGGTGTAGACAATTGTGGTGGACACACAAAACTTTGCCACATTTGGGCCATAGTGGTCTTGCCTTGTGCTGCGGCACTGCCTCTGCTCCCTCTTTGTGCAGAGTTTCCTCCACTGCCTCGACGCACAGAGCTGCTTTGTAAAGCACTAGCAACAATGCTGTCGGGTGGAATGGAAAACATTATGGACTGCACCAGTGACTCTTCGTACTCCCGCAGTTTACGCTCCCGGTTCAACGTTGGTATGAGCCTTTGTACGCTGTCCCGGTAGCGAGGATCTAGGAGGGTGTACACCCAATAATCAGCCGAGACGAGAATGTGGGCGATGCGGCGGTCGTTTCTCAGGCACTGCAGCATGAAATCAACCATGTGCTGCAGACTCCCAACTGCCAAAGAACCGCTGTCCCCTGTTTGAGGCGTGACCTCGGCCTGCTCTGCATCACCCCACCCTCGCTGTACATACTGAGTAGAGGTTTTTGTACCTCCCTCCTCTGGAGAGATGTCTTCCTCCTCCATCGACTCCTCCTCATCCTCCTCACAAAGTGTCCCCTGCCTATGCCTTTGTGAGGAAACACGTAGCGCAGACTGTCCAGAAGCAGATGGCATTTGGGACTCCTCATCCTCCACCTCTTCCGAAACCTCATCCCTTAGTGCTTGCAGTGTTTGTTGAAGCAGGTAGATAAGGGGGACAGTCATGCTGACTAGTGCATCATCTGCACTCGCCATCCGCGTGGATTCATCGAAGGCACGCAAAACGAGGCAGATGTCCTTCATAGAGGCCCACTCAATGGTGCTGAAGTGTGAACGGCGCACAGTGCGACTTGTTTGCGCCTGATGCAGCTGGTACTCCATGACTGCTGCCTGCTGCTCACACAACCGCTCCAACATATGTAACGTTGAATTCCACCGGGTGGGTAGGTCACATATGATGCGATGTTCCGGAAGGCCAAATTGTCGCTGCAGAGCAGCGAGGCGCGATCTTGCCGTGCTGGAACGTCGCAAGTGAGCGCACTCTATGCGGACCTTGTGCAACAGTGCATCAAGATCCGGATAGTCCCTCAGAAAGCTCTGCACGACCAAGTTAAGCACATGTGCCAGACATGGGATGTGTGTGAGGTTGCCTAGGCCAAGAGCTGCCACCAGATTTCGGCCATTGTCACACACTACCAAGCCCGGCTGGAGATTCCCTGGCCCAAACCACACATCGCTCTCCAGCTTGATAGCATTCCAGAGCTCCTGCGCTGTGTGGCTTCGATTCCCCAAAGAAATTAATTTGAGTACAGCCTGTTGACGTTTGGCCACGGCTGTGCTCATCTCGGTCGTAACAGGCTCCTGCTCTGCTGTTTCTGAGGAACTTGAGTAGGAGGAGGAGTCTATGTGTACAGACTGGAGTCCTGCAATCCGTGGCGTTGGAAGAACACGTACAGCGCCACTCTCCAGATCTGTACCCGGCTCCACAACATTGACCCAGTGGGCAGTGAGGGAAAGGTATCGTCCCTGTCCATGGTTACTGGTCCACGCATCAGTGGTCAGGTGGACCTTGCTACTAACGGCGTTTAGTAGCGCATGTTTTATTTTGCCCTCAACATGTTTCTGCAGGGCAGGGACGGCTTGCCTGCTGAAATAAAAGCGGCTGGGCACGTTGTATTGGGGGACTGCCAATGCCATTAAGTCCCGGAAGGTGTCAGTGTCCACCAGCCTGAATGACAGCATTTCAACTGCCAGAAGTTTGGCAATGCCAGCATTCAGAGACTGTGCTCGGGGATGGTTTGCCGAGTAAGGGCGCCTTTTATCCCATGCCTGTGCTACCGATGGCTGTGATGGATGGGAACGTGCTGCTATGGGTGGAGTCTGACAGGGTCTCCGGACAACAGTGGCAGAGGTTCTTCCTTGGCGATCCTGTGAGGAAGCCGAACCAGCAGTGTGTGAGCTGGAGGAAGAGGCCCCAACACGAACTGAAGAGGTGGTAGGTGGTGCTGTACGTTGGCCTACGTCTTCAGGGTGTCTCTGCAACTCCAACTCGTGCTTGGTGCGCACATGTTTCCACATATTTGTGGTATTGAGGTTGCTGACATTTCTCCCTCTTTTGACTATCTGATGACACAGCTTGCATTTGACAAAGCAAATGTCATCTGCAACTGTGTCAAAAAAGGACCACGCACTGCAACTCTTGGGAGCGCCCGGTTTGCCTTTGGAATGAGGAATGCTCCTAACGGGTGCCGAAGTGGAGGGTACAGGCAACCAAGTCTTCCCCCTCCCTCTGCCTCCTGTTTTGGCCGGTAGGGGAATCTCTTCCTCCGAGCTGCTCCCACCACCTTCCTGTTCCTCACGCCATGATGGGTCAAGGACCTCATCATCTTCCCTCCCCTCTTCAAACAGCTGCTTCTCCGGGGTTGTCTCGCCAGCACCGTACGCACCAGAAAGTGGCAACTGAGTCTCGTCATCATCTGATGCGTACTGAGGTGTGCTGACCATAGGCACTGGCCCATTCGCCTCTTCAGATTCAGAGGGACAAAGAAGTTGCGCATCACTGCATACTCCCTCTTCTTCACATTCAGGAATGCTGCTTGGCTGGCCCCCTCTTTCCAAGCCAACAGATTCCGAGAACAGAAGTAGAGACTGTGATGGCTCCTGTCCATGTCTCTCTGACTGCCTGGGCACTTTGGCAGGTGGTGAAGAGACAGATGGTTGCTCTTCGGTGCTCTGATCCTGAGAGGATGCGGAAGTAATTGAAGTTGATGCGTTAGCTGCCATCCATCCGACAACGGCTTCAATTTGTTTCTCCCGCAGCAGTGGGGTACGTTGAGGTCCTACAAAGCTGCACATAAAGGACTGTTGCCTGCTAAAACTGGGGGATGCTGATCCACTGGTGCCCGCAGCAGGCCCAGAATCCCCACGTCCTCTACCTGCAGAATCCCCACGTCCTCTCCCTGCAGAATCCCCACGTCCTCTCCCTGCTGAAACTCCACGCCCACGCTCACGCGCCTTACTCCCTGCCTTCTTCATCTTGCCAGACTGCTTAAGATAGGCAGAAAAGTACAAAGGGGGGCCTTAGTGTGCTTATTCCTGAACAGCTGGTTACAGGTACAAGAAACACTAATTTTATGAAGTGTGTGTGTGTGGACTACACTTTAATAGGAGCTGATGTGGCCTACACAAGTTCCAAATGTAGTGTTTGGTGAACTTTTTTTGTGGTTTCTTTGTTGGAAACAAACTCAAAGTATGTGAACAAAGAATTGAAACTGATAGTATCACCAACTTTTTGGAGCTATTACAATGCAGGCAGGTAACCTACAATGCAAAAGATGAGGTCCAAAAAAATTGGGTAATACTAATCTGGCTGCGCCGGCAGGGCACAAGCCAGAAAAAAAGGCTCCTCTATCTACTCCTATATAGTGTTTGCAACCAACCAATGTTGATGAATACGGATGGATGCACACTAATAGGAGAAGAAAAAATGAGCTGCACTCAAAGACAAATATGTGTGAGGCAGTGACGCACGTTGAGCGTCCTACAACCAGACGTAGCTGCAGGACACTCTACTCAGCGTGAGCTGCACTCACACACAGTCAGAGACCTCTCAGACAGCCGTCAACAGTGCAGCTAAGTGGGCACTGGCACTGACAGGCTGCAGAAAGGCTCCGCTGTGTACTCCTATATAGTGTTTGCAACCACCGTAGATGGAGACTGATGGATGCACACTAATAGAAGAAAAAATGAGCTGCACTCAAATAAAAATATGTGTGAGGCACTGACGCACGCTGAGCGTCCTACAGCCAGACGTAGCTGCAGGACACACTACTCAGCGTGAGCTGCACTCACACACAGTCAGAGACCTCTCTGACAGCCGTGAACAGTGCAGCAAAGTGGACACTAGCACTGAAAGGCTGCAGAAAGGCTCCGCTGTCTACTACTAGTGTTTGCAACCAACGTATATGGATACGGATGGAAGCACACTAGATTGAAATTATGTAAAAAATGCAGCTCAAAAAATAAAAGATGTATGAGGCAGCAGTGATCACACTGGGTGGCCTACAGCCTGACGTGGCTGCAGGACCCACTCCACAGCGTGAGCTGCACTCACACAGCCCTTGCAGACAGCTGTGAACACTGCTGCTAGGGCAAAGAAGGCTACAGTGGTGGTTTATGTAGCCTGGGTAAAGCACTAGATGTTTGGTGGAATCGCTATTTCTAACTGTCCCTCACAGTCTTCTACAGCAGCCTGTCCCTAACTGAATTCACAGCAGAGTGACCAGAAATGGCGGCTGCGGTGGCTTTTATAGTGCATCATGACATCATTTCGGCAGCCAATCACAGCCATGCCAATAGTTAACATGCCTACATGCCTAACAGGATGTGCCCACACTTCGGAGGATTCCCATTGGCTTAATCAAAGCAAGCAGGCTCATAGCATGATGGGAACTTCCGATTCCGATTCCGGAATCCGATATGACAAAAGTATCGGAAGTCAGTATCGGAATTCCGATACCGCTAATATCGGCCGATACCCGATACTTGCGGTATCGGAATGCTCAACACTAGTAATTACATGACTCGTACCAATTGTCTTTCAACAGGTTTCCCCTATGCAGGTGTAAAGAAGTAGAGTTGCTGTGCACATCACTTGAGGAATCTGTGCTGAATTATGATTTTGCTGTTTTGCACATTTACAGTATTGCATGTTTAGTAATTTGCATTGTCATGTGATGAAGTTGTATTTTGAACAGCAACAGGTAATTACTAGGGATAAACTGAGTTAATAGTTTAGACCAGCCCAGAATGGAAGGACTTACATGGGGACAGAGGACTTGATTTCCTGGTAGTGTCCAGTATTCAGCACTAGTGTTGAGCATTCCAATACTGCAATATCGGGTATCGGCCAATATTCGCAGAATTGGAGTTCCGATACTTTTAGAATATCGAATACCGGAATCAGAAGTTCCTATAATGCAATGAGCCAGTTTGATTTTATTCAGCCAATGAGGAATCCTAAGAAGTGTGGGCACATCCTGTTGTGCATGTTAGGCATGTTAACTAATGGCATGGCTGTGATTGGCTGCTGAAATGATGTCATGATGCACTATAAAAGCCGCCATTTTTGGTTCCTGCTGCTGTGAATTTACTTAGGGACAGGACACTGCTGTTCTGACTTCGAGGGACAGTTTGAGCTAGCGATTGCTTTATTGTGCTTTACCCAGGCTACTTTAGAAACCGCTGTGTGAGAAGCTTTCTTTTGCCTTGCAGCGCTGTTCATGGCTGTCTGCAACGTCTCTGTGTGTGAGTGCAGCTCACGCTGTAATGTGTTCTGCAGCCACCTCCGGTTGTAGTCCGCTCAGCGTGCGTCACTGCCTCATACATTGCCCTTTTTTGTATTAGTGCAGCTCATTTTTCCTGATTTCTCCTATTAGTGTGGCTCCATCTGTATCCAGCTAGATTGCTTGAAAACACTATATAGGAGTAGATAGAGGAGCTTTTCTGCAGCCTTGCAGCACTGTTCACGGCTGTCTGCGAGGTCTATGCATGTGAGTGCAGCTCACGCTGTAGTGTGTTTTGCAGCCACCTCTGGTTGTAGTCCGCTCAGCGTGCGTCACTGCCTCATACATTGTACTTTTTTGCATTAGTGCTGCTCATTTTTCCAGATTTTCTCCTATTAGTGTGGTTCCATCCGTATCCAGCTAGAATATTTGCAAACACTATATAGGAGTAGATAGAGGAGCCTTGCTGCTGGCTTGTGCCCTGCAACCCCAGCCAGATTAATATTAGCCTATTTTTTGGAGCCTCATCTATTGCATTGTAGGTTACCTTCCTGCATTGTAATAGCTACAAAAAGTTTGTGATACTATCGGTTTTACATCTTTGGGCACATCCAGTGTCTTTTTGTGAAAAAAAGTTAATAAAGTTCACCAAACACTCCACTTTACAGTTGTGTAGGCCACATTAGCTATTAAAGTCTAGTCCACACTTTATAAAATTAGTGCTTCTTATACCTGTTAGCAGCTGTTCAGGAATAAGCATACTAAACCCTTAGTACTTTTCTGCCTATCTTTATCAGTCTACCAAGATAAAGAAGGCAGGGAGTAAGGCACGTGGTCGTGGGCGTGGAGTTTCTGCAAGGAGAGGACGTGGGGATTCTGTGCCTGCTGCGAGCACCAGTGACTCAGTATCCCCCAGTTTTACCAGGGAACAGTCCTTTATGTGCAGCTTTGTAGGAGCTCGCCGTACTCCACTGCTGCGGGACGAACAAATTGAAGCCGTTGTCGGATGATGGCAGCTAATGCATCGACTTCAATCAGGGGCGTAACTAGAACTGATTGGGCCCCATAGCAAACTTTTAAACGGGGCCCCCTCAAAGACACACCCCCTCAAAGACACACCCCTCCAGGAACTACATTTCCCAGAGTCTCCATGTGGCAGGCAGCTCTGAGAGAGCTAATAGACAGCGAGGGCTCAGGGAAGGGGCGGGACTGAACTAGTCTGAAGCAATACACTCTGTGACTGGCTGCAGGCAGGGAGGCGGGCCCAATATGTGCTTCGCTCTGCACAGCAGGCACAGAAATGCAGCATAGGCTGCGAAATCATAGTGTACATTTTTTTCTGCCGGGGCCCCAGATCCCCTACACTAGTGGTCCCCAACCTTTTTTGCACCAGGGACCGGCTTCAAGCAAGACCTGTTGTGAGTTCATTTTCCCCTTCACCATTGAGGTCTGATGAACTCCCTCTTCTGGTGAAGGAAGGTAGTGAGGCTGATTACAAAGCACCTGAGCAGAATGATGATGACTGGGTGACTGGAATTGCTAACTGGATATAAGGCAGCTGACGCCCTTCTGCCTTGCGGGTGATTTCTCTGAGGGATTCTTGGAGACCAGTCTGATTCCTGCTCCTCAAAAGCTAAGTTTTCTGCTCTGCTTTTGCATTTGTGCTTTGGTTTTGTTTTGCCTTGTTTTTCTGGATTTCTGCCTTTCCCTGCTGGGTGAGCTGAATTCCTTTTTGCTCTGTCTTCAGAAGATACCTGAGTACTGATATAGTCTTTTTGAAGCCTAGCGTCTTCAGGGCTTTTTTCCCTATCAGTCTGTTGGCTCTTGTTTTGAGAGGGTTTTGGCGGATTGCAGACAGCAGCTTTTCTATCCTGTCCTATTTAGTTAGCTTGGGCCCCATCGTTTGCTCAGCCTATCTTTCTATCTGTGTGAGAGTTTTTTCATCTTGCTTCACCGTCATTATATGTTGGGGGCTGCCTATTGCTTTGGGGTCTGCTCTGAGGCAGTTTAGATTTCCCTTTCTGTCTTTAGGCTATGTAGTTCTCCGGCTGTGATCGAGGGGTCTAGGGCACCGTAGGAACCCCCCACGGCTACTGCTAGTTGTTGTTGTTAGGTTCAGGGGTCTGCAATCTGATAGCTGCCAACTTCTCTGGTTTTCTGGACTTAGCTAGTATTTCTGTTTTTGCCTCCTACGGTGAATCATTCAGAACAGAATCACCCGCCATACCGCAGATCCTAGGGTACTCAATAGCAGGAAAGAATTGTAAAAAAAAAAAAAAGTGTGTATATTTTTTCCTCTATATCTCTGAGGCCGTAGGGGGAATTTTTTTCTCTCAATGGAGATAAAGCAATTGTATGATCGTGTGGCGCAGCTCACTGTGGAAGTGTGGGGAATTTCCGCCTACCTTGCTCATTCACATGCTGCTGAACCAAAGATCCCTACTCCTGATGTGTTTTTTGGGGATCGGTCTTAATTTTTGAATTTCAAAAATAATTGTAAATTATTTTTTGACTTGAAGCCTAACTCGTCAGGGAGCTCCGCGCAGCAGGTTAAAATTGTCATCTCTTTGCTGCGTGGCGATCCCCAGGATTGGGCGTTTTCTTTGAAACCAGATGATCCTATTCTGACTAATGTGAACGCATTTTTTCAAGCCTTGGGGTTGTTGTATGACGAACCTAATGCTATTGATCAGGCTGAAATGACCCTGTTGGCATTGAGCCAGGGTCGAGATTCTGCAGAATTGTACTGTGAAAAATTCCAAAAGTGGGCGGTCCTTACTACTTGGAATGATAATGCCTTGGCTGCTCTCTTTCGGAAGGGTTTGTCAGAAGCCGTAAAAGATACTATGGTGGGATTTCCTGTTCCCTCTGGTCTTGACGATTCTATGTCATTAGCCATTCAGGTTGATCGGCGTTTACGTGAACGCAGGACTGCACGAGAGGTGTTACCACCTGTTGAACCAGTGTCTGAACCTATGCAATGTGATAGAGTTTTGTCCAGGGAGCAACGTCAGGAGTTCAGAAGGCGTAATAAGCTGTTTCTTTTTGTGGAGATGCCTCGCTTATTATTTCTGTCTGTCCTAAACGAGAGAAACGTTTTGCACACACATTTTCTGTGGGTGGTGTTCAACCTAAGTTTCTTCTGGCAATTACTCTGATTTGCTCCCTGTCCACATTTTCCGCCAAGGCTTATGTGGATTCGGGAGCAGCCCTGAACCTAATGGACTTGGATTTTGCTAAACGTTGTGGATTTCCGATGACACCTCTGTGGACGCCTATCCCTTTGAGGGGGATTGATGCTACTCCTTTGGCGAAAAATAAACCTCAGTTTTGGACCCAGGTGGTAATGCGGGTCGCCCCAGACCATCAAGAAAATTGCAGATTTTTGGTGTTGCATAATTTGCATGATACCATTGTTCTGGGGTTTCCCTGGTTGCAAATTCATAATCCAGTTTTGGATTGGAAGTCTGTGTCTGTGGTGAGTTGGGGTTGTCGGTGTGCCCTTAGTGAGGCTCCGGTTTTTTCCACCTCTCCTCAGTCGCATGATGTTCCTGACTATTTGGCGGACTTTTATGATGTATTTAGTGAGAATGAGTCTGCGTCTTTGCCTCCTCATAGGAGTTATGACTGTGCAATTGAACTGAGCCCGGGGTGTAAATTTCCCAAGGGTCGGCTCTTCAATTTATCTGTACCCGAGCACGAGGCTATGCGATCCTATATTAAAGAGGCATTGGAGAAGGGTCATATTAGACCATCCTCTTCACCCTTAGGTGCTGTTTTTTTTTTCGTGGCCAAAAAGGATGGTTCATTAAGGCCTTGTATTGATTATTGTGCCCTCAACAAAATTACTATTAAATATCAGTATCCGTTACCCCTGATTTCGGATCTATTTTCCAGAGTTAAAGGTGCTTGCTGGTTTACCAAGCTTGACCTCAGGGGGGCGTATAATCTTGTCCGCATTAAGCATGGGGATGAATGGAAGATGGCGTTTAATACTCCGGAGGGACATTTTGAGTACCTGGTGATGCCTTTTGGGCTCACTAATGCCCCTTCTGTCTTCCAGTGCTTCATGAACGACATTTTCCGAGACTTTGTGGATAAATTTTTGATTATCTATCTGGATGATATTTTGATCTTCTCCAAGGATTGGGATTCTCATGTGGAACATTTTCGGACTGTGTTCTGGATCTTGAGGGAGAATTCCCTGTATGTCAAAGGATCGAAATGCCTTTTTGGGGTACAGAGGATTTCATTTTTGGGATTTATTTTGTCTCCGTCAACTATTGAAATGGACCCGGCCAAGGTACAGGCCATTTATGATTGGGTTCAGCCCACTTCTTTTAAGGCCCTCCAGAAGTTTTTGGGTTTTGCTAATTTTTATCGGAAATTTATAGCAAAATTTTCTAGTATTGCCAAGCCATTGACTGATCTGACTAGGAAGGGTGCTGATGTGTTGAATTGGTCTCCGGAGGCTGTTTCTTCCTTTCAGGAGCTGAAGTGAAGATTCACTTCTGCCCCGGTTTTGCGGCAACCTGATGTTTCACTCCCGTTCCAGGTAGAGGTGGACGCTTCTGAGGTTGATGCAGGAGCTGTTTTGTCCCAAAAGGATCCTGCAACATATAAAATGAATCCCTGTGCTTTCTTTTCCCGAAAGTTCTCTCCATCTGAACGTAATTATGATGTGGGGAATCGGGAACTGTTAGCCATGAAATGGGCATTTGAGGAGTGGAGACATTGGTTGGAGGGAGCTAAACACCAAGTCGTGGTCCTCACTGACCACAAGAATTTGATTTACCTGGAGTCGGCCAAACGCTTGAACCCTAGACAGGCTAGGTGGGCCTTGTTTTTTACACGTTTTGATTTTGTGGTCTCTTTTCTTCCTGGCACTAAGAATGTCAAGGCAGACGCCCTCTCTAGGAACTTCTTTGCTGATTCTCCTGTGGTGACCAAGCCTGCTACCATCTTAGGCGAAGGGGTAGTTTTTTCTGCCATCTTGCCCGATTTGAGACATGCTCTGGAAGAGTTCCAGGAGGACAAACCTGAGCGCTGTCCCAGTGGAAAGTTGTATGTTCCTGACCAGTGGAAGAAGAGAGTGATGTCTGAAGTTCATTGCTCTGCATTGGCTGGTCATCCAGGTATTTTTGGTACTAGAGATCTGGTGAGTCGGTCTTTTTTGGTGGCCCGCCTTGTCTCGTGATGTCAGGAATTTTGTGCAGTCCTGTGGGACTTGCTCCCAGTCTAAACCTTGTTCTCACTCTAGTGGGTTGTTGATGCCTTTGCCGATCCCCAGGAGGCCATGGACCCATATTTCAATGGATTTCATCTCTGATATGCCTGTCTCTCAGAGAATGACTGTTATTTGGATGATTTGTGATAGGTTCTCTAAGATGGTTCATCTTGTACCACTCCCTAAGTTGCCATCTTCCTCTGAGTTGGTGCCCCTGTTTTTGCAACAGGTGGTTCGCTTGCACGGGATTCCTGAGAACATTGTATCTGACAGAGGAGATCAGTTTGTGCCTAGATTTTGGAGGACTTTCTGTTCCAAGCTGGGAATTCGGTTGTCCTTCTCCTCTGCTTTTCACCCTCAGACCAATGGGCAGACGGAGAGAACAAACCAGACTTTGGAGTCGTATTTGAGATGTTTTATTTCCGCTGATCAGGATGATTGGGTTTGTTTCATTTTTGCCCTTGGCTGAATTTGCTTTAAATAATAGAGCTAGTTCTGCCACTTTGATGTCATCTTTTTTTGTAACTTTGGGTTTCATCCTCGATTTTCTTCAGGGCAGGTGGAGTCCTCTGCCTGCCCAGGTGTTGACACTGTGGTGGAGAGAATGCACCAGATCTGGGACCAAGTGGTAGATAAGTTATCTCTCTCCCAGGAAAAGGCCCAGCGGTTTTCCAACTGACATAGGACCATTGGTCCCCAGTTTAAGGTTGGTGATATGGTTTAGTTATCATCAAATAATATCGCTATGAAGGTGGCTTCTCCTAAGTTTAAGCCTAGATTTATTGGACCTTACAAGATTTTGGAGATTATTAATCCGGTCTCTTTTCATTTGGCTCTTCCTGTCACATTTAAAATTCATAATGTGTTTCATATGTCCTTGTTGAAGAGGTTTGTTGAACCAGTTATCCCTGGGGTGGCACCTCCGGACCCTGTATTAGTTGAAGGTAACATGGAATATGAGGTAGAGAAGATACTGGATTCCCGTCTGGCTAGACGGAGACTCCAGTATTTGGTTAAGTGGAAGGGTTATGGTCAGGAGGATAATTCCTGGGTCTCTGCCTCTGATATTCATGCCAAAAGATTGGTGCGTGCCTTTCATCGGGCTCACCCTGATCGCCCTGGTGGCGTGGATGAGGGTTCGGTGACCCCTCCTCAAGGGGGAGGTACTGTTGTGAGTTCATTTTCCCCTTCAACATTGAGGTCTCATGAACTCCCTCTTCTGGTGAAGGAAGGTAGTGAGGCTGATTACAAGCACCTGAGCAGAATGATGATGACTGGGTGACTGGAATTGCTGACTGGATATAAGGCAGCCGACGCCCTTCTGCCTTGTGGGTGATTTCTCTGAGGGATTCTTGGAGACCAGTCTGATTCCTGCTCCTCAAAAGCTAAGTTTTCTGCTCTGCTTTTGCATTTGTGTTTTGGTTTTGTTTTGCCTTGTTTTTCTGGATTTCTGCCTTTCCCTGCTGGGTGAGCTGAATTCCTTTTTGCTCTGTCTTCAGAAGATACCTGAGTACTGATATAGTCTTTTTGAAGCCTAGCGTCTTCAGGGCTTTTTTCCCTATCAGTCTGTTGGCTCTTGTTTTGAGAGGGTTTTGGCAGATTGCAGACAGCAGCTTTTCTATCCTGTCCTATTTAGTTAGCTTGGGCCCCATCGTTTGCTCAGCCTATCTTTCTATCTGTGTGAGAGTTTTTTCATCTTACTTCACCGTCATTATATGTTGGGGGCTGCCTATTGCTTTGGGGTCTGCTCTGGGGCAGTTTAGATTTCCCTTTCTGTCTTTAGGCTATGTAGTTCTCTGGCTGTGATCGAGGGGTCTAGGGCACCGTATGAACCCCCACGGCTACTGCTAGTTGTTGTTGTTAGGTTCAGGGGTCTGCAATCCGATAGCTGCCAACTTCTCTGGTTTTCTGGACTTAGCTAGTATTTCTGTTTTTGCCTCCTACGGTGACTCATTCATAACAAAGACCATTCTTCCATGGCCTGGCAGGGCGGGGATGGAGGTGTGACAGGGGCGGGGCTTTGGTCATTAAGGGGTGGGGCTATGGACGCGGTTGTAGTTTAGCAGTGCATACTTATCATTTAATTATAACATTTATAATGTGACTCAACTCACCATAGGTTTTGAATGAGTGGGAGCACCTGGCTTGTTTGTTTCTCTGTTTCAGTGGGAGCACTGGGCTACTTCTACTGATGACCATCACTGCTAATGATGATTGGAACCTACAAGGAAATGGAGCATTGAACACTTAAGAAAAATTGTACTGGAGTACTGTACATGCTGATTATTTTCTAATCATCAGAAAATGTATGTGTGGTTCCCCCCGTCCTGTCCAGCTCTGTGTGGCTTCCCCTGTTGTATGCATGGCTCCCCTGTCCCATCCTTGTATACATGGCTCTGCTCCCACTCTCCCATCCTGTATACATGGCTCCGCTCCCACCCTCCCATCCTGTATACATGGCTCCCCAGTCCCATCCTGTATGCATGGCTTCCCTGTCCCATCCTGTATGTATGGCTCCGCAGAACTTCCCTCCTGTCGCTGAACTTCCCTCCCTGCATCACGCGGCGCTTCAGCTTCTTCCTGTGCGGAGCAGTCACGTGCTACCACTCATTAAGGTGCATGAATATGGACGCCACACCTATTGGAGAGGAGTGGCGTTCATAGTTATGACCTTAAATGAGCGGTACACTTGACAGCTCAGCGCTGGATGAAGCCGCCACGCCGACAGGGACCGCTATGCAGGGTGAGTATCAGCTGCTACACAGCCGCCCGCTCCCCTTGTGTCCGCGGACCGGCAAGAGCACTGCAACGGCCCGGTGCTGGGCCGCGGACCGGTGGTTGGGGTAATTAAATTGCACTAATGGGTAGCGCCGATCGGAGCCGGGCCCCTATATGTGCCGGGCCCCAAAGCAACCGCTTCGGCTGCTACCCCAGTAGTTACGCCCCTGACTTCAATTAGTTCCAGATCCTTTCCGGTCCAGAGCACTGAAGAGCAGCCATCTGTCTCTTCACCACCTGCCAAATTGCCCAGGCAGTCAGAGAGCCCTGGACAGGAGGCATCTCTACTTCTGTTCTCTGAATCTGTTGGCTTGGAAAGAGGGGGCCAGCCAAGCAGCATTCGAGAATTTGAAGAAGAGGTAGTATGAAGTAATGCACAACAGCTTTGTCTCTCTGAATCTGAAGAGGCGGGTGGGCCAGTGCCTATGGTCAGCACACCTCAGTACGCATCTGATGATGAGACTCAGGTGCCACTTTCTGGTGCGTACTGTGCTGTTGAGACTACCCAGGAGAAGCAGTTATTTGAAGAGGGTAGTGTAGATGATGAGGTCCTTGACCCATCATGGCATGAGGTACAGGAAGGTGGTGGGAGCAGCTCTGAGGAAGAGATTCCCCGAACGGCCAAAAAAGGAGGGAGAGGGAGGGGCAGACTCAGTTGCCTGTAGCCTCCACTTCTGCACCTATTAGGAGCATGCCTCTTCCAAAACCCAAAACCCAAAACGGGCGCTCCCAAGACTTGCAGTGCCTGGTCCTTTTTGGACACAATTGCAGATGACATTTGCTTTGTCAAATGCAAGCTGTGTAATCAGAAAGTGAAAAGAGGGAAAAGTGTCAGCAAACTCAATACCACAAATATGTGGAAACATGTGCGGACCTAGCATGTGGTGGAGTTACAAAGACACACTGAAGACCTAGGCCAACCTACAGCGCCACCTACCACCTCTTCAGCTCGTGTTGTAGCCTCTTCCTCCAGCTCACACACAGCTGGTTCGGCTTCCTCACAGGATCGCCATGGAAGAACCTCTGGCACTGTTGTACAGAGACACAGTGTCATTCCACCCACAGCACCACGTTCCCTGTCATCCTCACACTCCCAGGCCAGTCTACAGCCATCGGTAGCACTGGCATGCGAGAAAAGGCGCCCATACTCAGCAAACCACCCCCGAGCACAGGCTCTGAATGCTTGCATTGCAAAACTACTGTCCCTTGAAATGCTCTCATTCATGCTGGTGGAGACTGACACCTTCCGTAACTTCATGGCATTGGCAGTCCCACAATACAACATGCCCAGCCGCTTTTCTTTCAGCAGGCAAGCCGTCCCTGCCCTGCAAAAGGATGTGGAGGGAAAAATTAAACATGCGCTACTAAACGCTGTCAGTAGCAAGGTCCACCTGACCACCGATGCGTGGACCAGTAACCATGGACAGGGACGATATCTTTCCCTCACTGCCCATTGGGCAAATGTTGTGTAGCCGGGTACAGATCTTGAGAGTGGCGCTGTACGTGTTCTGCCAACTCCAAGGACTGCAGGAATCCAGTCTGTACACATTGACTCCTCCTCATACTCCAGTTCCTCTGAATCAGCGCTGCAGGAGCTGTCACAGTCTACCTCCACATGGACCCGTGAACGCTTACCTGTTATGACCGATATGAGCACAGCCGTGGCCAAATGTCAACAGGCCGTATTGAAATTAATTTCTTTGGGGAATCGAAGCCACACAGCGCAGGAGCTCTGGAATGCCATCAAGCAGGAGAGCGACGTGTGGTTTGTGCCAGCGAATCTCCAGCCAGGCATGGTAGTGTGTGACAATGGCCGAAATCTGGTGGCAGCTCTGGGCCTAGGCAACCTCACTTACATCCAATGTCTGGCACATGTGCTCAACTTGGTCGTGCAGAGTTTTTCGAGGGACTATCCGGATCTTGATGCACTGCTGCACAAGGTCCGCATAGAGTGTGCTCACTTGCGGCGTTCCAGCATGGCAAGATCGCGCATTGCAGCTCTGCAGCACTGATTCCGCCTTCCGGAACATCGCATCATATGTGACCTACCCACCAGGTGGAATTCAACGTTACGTATGTTGGAGAGGTTGTGTGCGCAGCAGGCAGCAGTAATGAAGTACCAACTGCATCAGGCACAAACAAGTCGCACTGCGCGCCGTTCACACTTCACCACTTAGTGGGCCTCTATGAAGTACATCTGCCACGTTTTGCGTGCCTTTGATGATTCCACGCGGATGACGAGTACAGATGATGCACTAGTCAGCATGACTATCCCCCTTATCTGCCTGCTTGAAAAAACACTGCAAGCGCTAAGGGAGGAGGTTGTGGAAAAGGTGGAGGATAAGGAGTCACAAATGCATCTGCTTCTGGACAGTCTGCGCAACGTAGTTCCTCGCAAAGGCCTAGGCAGGGGACACTTTGTGAAGAGGATGAGGAGCAGTCAATGGAGGAGGAAGACATCTGTCCAGAGGAGGGAGGTACACAATGCTCTAGTAGTCAGTATGTAGAGCGAGGGTGGGGTGATGCAGAGCAGGAAGAGATGACACCTCAAGCAGGGGACAGCGTTTCTTGGCCAGTTGGCAGTCTGCAGCACATGGTTAAGTTCATGCTGCAGTGCCTGAGAAACGACCGCCGCATCGCCCACATTCTCAACACGGCTGATTATTGGGTGTACACCCTCCTAGATCCTCGCTACCAGGACAACTTACAAAGCCTCATAACACCGTTGAACCGGGAGCGTAAAATGCAGGAGTACCAAGACACACTGGTGCATTCCATCATGTTCTCCATTCCACCCGAGAGCAGTGCTGCTAGTGCTTTACAAAGCAGCTCAGTGCGTCGAGGCAGTGGAGGAAGCTCTGCACAAAGAGGGAACAGAAGCAGCGCCTTAGCACAAGGCAAGACCAGTATGGCCCAAATGTGGCAAAGTTTTGTGTCCCAGCCACAAATGTCTACACCATCACAGACGGCTCCAGTCAGCAGGAGCCAACGTTTCCGTCAGATGGTGACAGACTACATGTCTTGCCCTCTCAGTGTTCTCCCACATGGCTCTTCCCCCTTCCAGTTTTGGGTCTCTTAGCTGGATTCATGGCCAGAGCTTAGCCAGTATGCATTGGAGGTGCTGGCTTGCCCTGCTGCTAGCGTATTATCGGAACGCGTCTTTAGTGCCGCAAGTGGTGTACTAACAGACCATCGCATGTGATATCCTCCGATAATGATGACCAGCTTACTTTTCTGAAAATGAACAAGGCCTTGATCTTACAGTAATTTGCCAGTCCTCTTCTAGATTAAATAATTGGGTGGCAACAGTATCCAGGTCTCCTGTTGTGTTCATGTTTCTACCCATGAACTGTAATCCCTGGGCTCCAACACCGTCAGTTGCTGCTCAGAAGTGCCGTCTGCACAGTCAACACTTGCTCCTGTGTTATTGGGGTTCAGTAACGTCAGCTGATCCCCTGCTGTGTGTTCGGCAATTTCTCCTGCTCCGACCACACTCACACTACTACAGATATTAAACTTGCTCCAATTAGGCCTCTGGCTACACTCTGTTTCTCCTGTAGTCCCTGGGCTCCAACACTGCCAGTTGCTGCTCAGAAGTGCCATCTGCACAGTCAACACATGCTCCAGTGTTATTGGGGTTCAGTAACGTCAGCTGATCCCCTGCTGTGTTTCTGGCAATTTCGCCTGCTCTGTCCACATTCACACTACTACAGATTTTAAACTTGCTCCAATTACGCCTCTGCCTCCACTCTGTTTCTAGTATTTACCCTGGGCTCCAACACCGCCACTTGTTGCTCAGAAGTGCCATCTTCACAGTCAACACTTGCTCCTGTGTTATTAGGGTTCAGTAACGTCAGCTGATCCCCTGCTGTGTGTCCGGCAATTTCTCCTGCTCCGACTACACTCACACTACTACAGATATTAAACTTGCTCCAATTAGGCCTCTGTCTACACTCTGTTTCTCCTGTAATCCCGGGGCTCCAACACCGCCAGTTGCTGCTCAGAAGTGCCGTCTGCACAGTCAACACATGCTCCAGTGTTATTGGGGTTCAGTAACGTCAGCTGATCCCCTGCTGTGTGTCCGGCAATTTCGCCTGCTCTGTCCACATTCACACTACTACAGATATTAAACTTTCTCCAATTAGGCCTCTGGCTACACTGTTGTGAGTTCATTTTTCCCTTCACCATTGAGGTCTGATGAACTCACTCCTCTGGTGAAGGAAGGTAGTGAGGCTGATTACCAAACACATGGGCAGCTAGATGATAACTGGGTGGCTGGAATTGAGGACTGGATATAAGGCTGCCGACGCCCTTCTTCCTGGCTGGTGATTTTCCTGCTGGATTCTAGGAGACCAGTCTGATTCCTGCATCTCAAAGCTAAGTTTTCTGCTCTTCTTTGTACTCTTCAGTTTTGTTTTTGTTTTTGCCTTGTTTTTTGGGAGTTCTGCCATCCCCGGCCGGGGGTGAGCTGAACTCCATTTTTGTCTCTGGTCTGTTTATATTTTGCTCTGTCTTCAGAATATACCTGAGTGCTGATATAGTCTTTTGAAGCCTAGCGACTTCAAGGCCTATTTTTCCTATCAGTCGGTTGGCTCATTTTGATAGGGTTTTTGCGGATGGCAGACAGCAGCTTTCCTATCCTGTCCTATGTAGTTAGCTTGGGCCCCACCATTTGCTCAACCTATCTTTCTATCTGTGTTAGTGTTTTCATCTTGCTTCACCGTCATTATATGTTGGGGGCTGCCTATTGCTTTGGGGTCTGCTCTGGGGCAGTTTAGTTTTTCCCCTTTCTGTCTTTAGGCTATATAGTTCTCTTGCTGTGATCGAGGGGTCTAGGGCACCGTAGGCACCCCCCACGGCTACTGCTAGTTGTTGTGGATAGGTTCAGGGGTCTGCAATCCGATAGCTGCCAACCTCTCTGGTTTTTCTGGACTTAGCTGGTATTTTGTTTTTTCCTCCTTCGGTGACTCATCATAACAGAATCACCAGCCATACCGCAGATCCTAGGGTACTCTATAGCAGGAGAGAATTGTATGGAAAGAAAAAAAAAAAGAAAAAAAAGTGTCAGAATTTTTTTTTTTTGTGTGCATATTTTTTCCTCTATATCTCTAAGGCCATAGGGGGAATTTTTCTCTCAATGGAGATGAAGCAATTGTCTGATCGTGTGGAGCAGCTCGCTGCTGAAGTGCGGGGAATTTCCGCCTATCTTGCTCATTCACATGCTGCTGAACCAAAGATTCCTACTCCTGATGTATTTTTAGGGGATCGGTCTAAATTCTTGAATTTCAAGAATAATTGTAAATTATTTTTTGCCTTGAAGCCTAACTCGTCGGGGAACTCCGCGCAGCAGGTTAAAATTGTCATCTCTTTGCTGCGCGGCGATCCCCAGGATTGGGCGTTTTCTTTGAAACCTGATGATCCTATTCTGAATAATGTGAATGCATTTTTTCAAGCCTTGGGGTTGTTGTATGATGAACCTAATGCTATTGAACAGGCTGAAAAGACCCTGTTGGCATTAAGCCAGGGTCGGGATTCGGCAGAGTTGTACTGTCAAAAATTCCGAAAGTGGGCAGTCCTTACTACCTGGAATGATTGTGCCTTGGCAGCCCTCTTTCGGAAGGGTTTGTCAGAAACTGTAAAAGATACTATGGTGGGATTTCCTGTTCCCTCTGGTCTTGACGATTCTATGTCATTAGCCATTCAGGTGGATCGGCGTTTACGTGAACGCAAAACTACACGAGAGATGTTACCACCTGTTGAACAAATGTCTGAACCTATGCAATGTGATAGTTTTGTCTAGGGCGCAACGTCAGGAGTTCAGAAGGCGTAATAAGCTGTGTTTTTTTTGTGGAGATGCCTCGCATATTATTTCTGTCTGCCCTAAATGAGAGAAACGTTGTGCACACACATTTTCTATGGGTGGTGTTCAACTTAAGTTTCTTCTGGCAATTACTCTGATCTGCTCCCTGTCCACATTTTCCGCCAAGGCTTTTGTGGATTCAGGAGCAGCTCTGAACCTGATGGACTTGGATTTTGCTAAACGTTGTGGATTTCCTATGACACCTCTGCGGACGCCTATCCCTTTGAGGGGGATTAATGCTACTCCTTTGGCGAAGAATAAACCTCAGTTTTGGACCCAGGTGGTAATGCGGGTCGCCCCAGACCATCAAGAAAATTGCAGATTTTTGGTGTTGCATAATTTGCATGATACCTTTGTTCTGGGGTTTCCCTGGTTGCAAATCCATAATCCAGTTCTGGATTGGAAATCTTTGTCTGTGGTGAGTTGGGGTTGTCAGTGTGCCCTTAGTGATGCTCCTGTTTTCTCCACCTCTCCCCAGTCGCATGATGTTCCTGACTATTTGGCTGACTTTTATGATGTATTTAGTGAGAATGAGTCTGCGTCTTTGCCTCCTCATAGGAGTTATGATTGTGCAATTGAGCTGAACCCGGGGTGTAAATTCCCCAAGGGTCGGCTTTTCAATTTATCTGTACCCGAGCACGAGGCTATGCGATCCTATATTAAGGAGGCATTGGAGAAGGGTCATATTAGACCATCCTCTTTACCCTTAGGTGCTGTTTTTTTTTTCGTGGCTAAAAAGGATGGTTCATTAAGGCCTTGTATTGACTATCGTGCCCTCAACAAAATTACTGTTAAATATCAGTATCCGTTACCCCTGATTTCTGATATATTCTCCAGAGTTAAAGGTGCTTGCTGGTTTACCAAGCTTGACCTCAGGGGGGCGTATAATCTTATTCTTATTAAGCATGGGGATGAATGGAAGACGGCGTTTAATACTCCGGAGGGACATTTTGAGTACCTGGTGATGCCTTTTGGGCTCACTAATGCCCCTTCTGTCTTCCAGTGCTTCATGAACGATATATTCCGAGACTTTGTGGATAAATTTTTGATTATCTATCTGGATGATATTTTGATCTTCTCCAAGAATTGGGACTCTCATGTGGAACATGTTCGGACTGTGTTCCGGATTTTGAGGGAGAATTCCCTGTATGTCAAGGGATCGAAATGCCTTTTTGGGGTACAGAGGATTTCATTTTTGGGATTTATTTTGTCTCCGTCAACTATTGAAATGGACCCGGCCAAGGTACAGGCCATTTATGATTGGGTTCAGCCCACTTCTTTGAAGGCCCTCCAGAAGTTTTTGGGTTTTGCTAATTTTTATCGGAAATTTATAGCTAATTTTTCTGGTATTGCCAAGCCATTGACGGATTTGTCTAGGAAGGGTGCTGATGTGCTGAATTGGTCTCCGGAGGCTGTTTCTTCCTTTCAGGAGCTGAAGCGAAGATTCACTTCTTCTCCGGTTTTGCGGCAACCTGATGTCTCACTCCCATTTCAGGTGGAGGTGGACGCTTCTGAGATTGGTGCAGGAGCGGTGTTGTCCCAAAAAGATCCTGTGACATCTAAAATGAATCCTTGTGCTTTCTTTTCCCGAAAGTTCTCCCCATCCGAACGTAACTATGATGTGGGGATTCGGGAACTGTTGGCCATGAAATGGGCATTTGAGGAGTGGAGACATTGGTTGGAGGGAGCCAAACACCAAGTCGTGGTCC